>NC_141877.1:500789512-501092542 GCF_056163025.1 Triticum urartu
CGCACTACGGGCCAACTCATTTGGACATCTGTAGCAGATCGAAAGCTACGCCCCTGGCCATTAGGTCAGATTCAGGAGGTTGAACTACGTTGTAGACATCCGTGGAGACTTGATCTTCGCCGCATTCGATACCGAGCGGCCGCTCCCGGTCACCCAGATGACCATAACCTAAATATGTCATCGGGCCGTGTCGGTGTCAAAACCGGCGGATCTCTGGTAGGGGGTCCCGAACTGTGCGTCTAGGCGGATGGTAATAGGAGGCAGGGGGCACGAAGTTTTACCCAGGTTCGGGCCTTCTTGATGGAGGTAAAACCCTACGTCCTGTTTGATTAATATTGATGATATGGGTAGTACAAGAGTAGATCTACCACGAGATCAGAGAGGCTAAACCCTATAAGCTAGCCTATGGTATGATTGTCTGTCGTCCAATGGACTAAAACCCTCCGGTTTATATAGACACCAGAGAGGGCTAGGGTTACACAAGGTCGGTTACAAAGGAGGAGATATACATATCCGTATTGCCAAGCTTGCCTTCCACGCCAAGGAGAGTCCCATCCGGACATGGGACAAAGTCTTCAATCTTGTATCTTCATAGTCCAACAGTCCGGCCAAAGGATATAGTCCGGCTGTCCGGAGACCCCCTAATCCAGGATTCCCACATTAGCCCCTGAACCAGGCTTCAATGACGATGAGTCCGGCGCGTAGTATTGTCTTCGGCATTGCGAGGCGGGGTCTTCCTCCGAATACACCACGGAAGAATTTGAATACAAGGATAGTGTCCGGCCCTGCAAAGTAAGTTCCACATACCACCGTAGAGCGAATAATATTTCCACAAATATAATCTACTGACACATTTTGGCAACACGACATTGTGCCACGGCCCGGTAATTATTCGAACCGTTTCCTTTAACTAGCCCCGCACATAATGCGAGGCGGTTCTTTGACACGTCTTATCAAAGCAGAGATCGTGTTCCCCTAATTACGGGATTATCATCAATACAGTTGTGGGTAACCAAACCGTGTCTAGGACTCCTAGATTATAGGCAAGTCCCAAACGGCTATGGAGAGGACGCTTGATATTCACCCTCTTTATAAAGGGACAAGGCTTTTACTTTTTTTCCTCCCGTGCTCAATCGAATCCTTCCCCTGCCTCGAGTTCTAACTCCCAAAGCCCAGGTCAGGTGGACCGGACCTTCAATCATGTCTGGATCTAGCCTTCAAGGCCGGTGGATGCCCTCCTCCGTTACGGAAGAAGACATCAAGAAGTTGAGGGAAGCCAGATACCTGACCGCCGAGGTTTCGCATCGGCTGCCTGCCCGAGGGCAAGTCGTCCCTACTCCTGAACCCAACGAAGACGTCATGTTCATCTCCCACTTCCTCCAAGGTCTTGGCCTCACTCTGGATCCCTTCGTTAGGGGGTTGATGTTTTATTATGGGCTATATTTCCATGATCTAGCCCCGGACACCTTTCTCCATATCTCGGCATTTATTGTCGTATGTCAGGCCTTCCGCCGCATTACCCCTCACTTCGGCCTGTGGCTCAAGACCTTTGATGTGAAGCCGAAGATGGTCGAGGGGCAGCATGTAGCATGCGGAGGCGCATTAATAAGCAAGATCACTGGAGCTCCATGGCCAAAGGATTCCATTCCAGAGGTGTCCAGATTATGGCAATGGGAGTGGTTTTACATCACAGCTCCCAGAAGTGCCAAGTGGGCGGCTGCCCCTGCTTTCCGCTCAGGCCCTCCACCACAACTGATGTCATGGATTAGCAAAGGGTTGAGCTGGGGTCCAGCCAAGGACGTGCCTGTACTGCAGAGCCGCATTCGAGATCTCTTCGAAGGACATTTTAGTTTGATTATGGTAATGCAAGTCATGTTGGTTCGATGAATCCAGCCATGCAAACGCCGGCCCGTCCGCATGTGGGAGTTCAACCCATAAGGACCGCGCGCTGTTCGGAATTTCCTCGGCCTGACAAATGGGGAGATGTATAAATCATTCTTTGGACCATAGATAGAGTGTTCGGACACTACCGAGGACGTGGGCCTAACCAGCAACCGCAGCGCCGACCAAGTAAGTTATCCTCTAGCCGAACACACCGTCTTTCATTTTTCATGACTTCATTATGAGAAATCGCTCTTTGACCAGGACTAGATAACAAAGGCGAAGATGATCTTGTGTTCGGCCCCCTTCCGGAAGGCTTGGAGAATCCGGTGCTGGAAAATATGCTCAAGCTAGCACCTTGCCCGGATCCCTCACAGGAAGATAAAGGGGGAATAAAGGGGGCGATAGCGGGCCTCCGCCGCTACCCATTCCGACCGAGGGAATGGGCGCCTCCGTGAGGGAGGATAACCTAGGGGAGGAATCTAGCATCCTCTCACCCCGGGGAAGGAAGAGGACTACCCCTGAAGATCTGAAAACCAAGGTTTCCAAACGGGAGAAGAAGTCTCCACTAGAGGGTCCTGCCTCGGGGGGTGCTCTTACCGCACAAAGTCCGCGCAGGGATCTGCCCTCTAACGAGCTGTAAGTAATCAAAAAGTACTTTAATAGTGAAGATATACTACTTTACTTCTGAGGAAAATAACCGAAGCATTTATCTTGTAGTTCGGATCTTAGCCCTTCTCAACAGAGCTTGTCTTCGGGGGATCTTCTTCCGGAAATGATGGAGAGCGAAACGCCTCCCCCGGACTCCCCCGCTCAAGAAGCGGGCGACCTTGAAGTGTCATCACGGAGGGCCTCTCCGGATACGGTGAGGCCAGAAGATAATCCTATAGTCACCTGAAGTCCTCAGCGTCCGGCTCTTGAAGAGAGCAAACAAAAGAGTCTGGCACCGTTTGGTATGTGGTCAGACGTACTGAGGGAGCTGTTGGAGCGAGCGGCCATCTCAGAAGAACACTGTACGTTAATGGGTATGGTGATGGAAAGAATTTCGTCTGCCGAAAGCGGATTGCATGAAGCCTTTATGAGTCTACTGACAGGCTTAAGCTTTGAGGTACGTGATACTTTTTGATAGTACCGCACATTTTTAGGTGTGCCCTGTGTAGATAGTAGCCCCTGAGACTCTGGTTGTCGTCGAGAACGGCGGCGAACAGAGGATCGTAGTCCTAGGTAGTAACCAAACCGCCTTTATGTGCAGGTGGTGGAAGCTCCGGTGGCTAGCCGGACTAATGAGTTTGCCGAACTAGAGCGGCAACTGGATGCGGAAAATGCCGACATCGAGCTTGTTAACAAGCGGCCTTACGAGGCACAGGGTAAGTGATGCTTTTTGGTGAATGTCACATAGTAAGAGCGGTATGATGCTAGTATCTTTAATATGTTGTGACTGCAGATGGAGCTGCTGTTGGGGAACGTTGCAGAAAACAAAAATTTTCCTACGGTTTCACCAAGATCCATCTATGAGTTCATCTAGCAACGAGTGATCGATTCATCTACATACCTTTGTAGATCTCAAGCGGAAGCTTTCAAAGAACAGGGATGATGCAGTCGAACACGACGTGATCCAAATCACCGGAGATCCTAGCACCGAACGGACGGCACCTCCGCGTTCAACACACGTACGGTCAGTGTAACGTCTCCTTCTTCTTGATCCAGCAAGGGGAAAGGAGAGGTTGAGGAAGATGGCTCCAGCAGCAGCACGACGGTGTGGTGGTGATGGAGCTGCAGTACTCCGTCAGGGCTTCGCCAAGCACTATGGAGGAGGAGGAGGTGTTGGAGAGGAAGAAGGAGGCAACCAAAGGCGTGTCTCAAGAGCTCTCCTTCCCCCACTATGTACAGGAGGGCCTAGGGGGGGGGGCGCCGGCCTAGGAGATCCAATCTCCTAGGGGGCGGCGGCCAAGGGGAGGTTTCCCTCCCCCCCAAGGCACCTAGGGGTGCCTTCCACTAGTGGGAGTCCTCCCCTATGGAAACCCTAGGCGCATGGGCCTATTGGGGCTGGTGCCCTTGGCCCATGTAGGCCAAGGCGCACCCCCTATAGCCCATGTGGCCCCTGGGCTGGTGGCCCCACCCGGTGGGCCCCCGGGACCCTTCCGGTGGTCCCGTTACAATACCGGTAACCCCGAAACTTGTCCCGATGGACGAAACAGCACTTCCTATATATAATTCTTTACCTCCAGACCATTCTGGAACTCCTCGTGACGTCCGGGATCTCATCCGGGACTCCGAACAACATTCGGGTTACTGCATATACATATCCCTACAACCCTGGCGTCTCCTAACCTTAAGTGTGTAGACCCTACGGGTTCGGGAGACAGGCAGACATGACCGAGACGACTCTCCGGTCAATAACCAAGAGCGGGATCTAGATACCCATGTTGGCTCCCACATGCTCCACGATGATCTCACTAGTAGAAAAAGGGTCAAACGTGAAGCACATTAGTGCCGGTTTGTATTTGAGCCGGTACTAATGTTACCATTAGTGCCGGTTCGAACGGATTTGCATTAATGCCGGTTCGTGTTGAACCTTTAGTACCGGTTCGTGGCACGAACCGGCACTAAAGGGGTGGTGGCAGGCTGGCGTCAGGCCGGGGCCCGACGATCACCTTTAGTACCGGTTCATGCCACGAACCGGTACTAAAGGGGTCTAACCTATAGTACCAGTTCGTGCCACGAACCGGTACTAAAGGTCCCATTTTCAAACTCTACCCCCCCCCCCTCGTGGATCGCCTTTTCAGTTTTAAAAAAAATAAAAGAAAATAATGGAAATGTCAAAAAATAAAAGAAAATAAGTTTCTCATGTGATATGTGGTCTAGTTGTTGGGAAAATTTGCAAATGTGAATTTTGACTTTATTTGCAAAATCTCTCTGAAATTTGTAAAAATGGGCATAACTTTTGCATACTAACTCGGATGAAAAAGTTTTTTATATGAAAAATCATCTACTCGAATTTAACAGGGGGATCCCCGTTAAACATTTGCAAAATCCTCAAAAACCTAATAGAAAAAAAGTTACGGGGCTTTTAAGATCTAGAGTGGAAAAAATTGAAAAATATTCAAACAGTGGGCAAACTGTGGTCAAACAATGGTCAAACTAATTATTCTAGAATATTAGTGTTACTAAATAATTATTTTAGTTATTTCAATTTTGGTCAAATCTGGTCAAACTGTGGTCAAAATGTGGTCAAACAATGGTCAAACTAATTATTCAAGAAATATTTTTGTTACTAAATAATTATTGTTTTTAAAACAATAGTTTCAAACTCAAACAGTGAAATGTGTCACTTCATGCTCAAGCAAAATTCCTGAAGGTTAATAGGATTGACATCTTACTATTGTCAGGAAAACAACAAGTGCACTCGAAAACGAAGGAGAATAGAACCTGAAAGTTAAGCGTGCTCGGGCTGGAGTAGTGAGAGGGATGGGTGACCGGTCGGGAAGTTAGATGATTTGGAATGAGTGATCCACACTTGAGCAGTTAAGAGAGGTGATTAGAGACTAAATCATCAAATAATTCAGAAAAATTAATAATTAAAAAAAATCAAAAAAAAATTCCAAAATTTAAAAAAAAAATTCAAAAAAAAAACCTTTAGTACCGGTTGGTAACACCAACCGGTACTAAAGGTCCCCCGTACCAGGGCGCGAGCTCACGCCATGTGGTGGCACTTTAGCGCTGGTTCGTGCCGAACCGGTACTAAAGGGGGGGCCTTTAGTGCCGAAATGTTAGTGCCGGTTGCATAACCGGCACTAAAGGCCCTTAAAAACCGGTACTAATGGTCCGTTTTCTAATAGTGTCTCATTGGATGAACCACGATGTCGAGGATTCAATCATCCCCGTATACAATTCCCTTTGTCAATCGGTATGTTACTTGCCCGAGATTCGATCGTCGGTATCCCAATACCTCGTTCAATCTCGTTACCGGCAAGTCACTTTACTCGTACCGCAATGCATGATCCCGTGACCAGACACTTGGTCACTTTGAGCTCATTTTGATGATGCATTACCGAGTGGGCCCAGTGATACCTCTCCATCATACGGAGTGACAAATCCCAGTCTTGATCCGTGTCAACCCAACAGACACTTTCGGAGATACCTGTAGTGCACCTTTATAGTCACCCAGTTACGTTGTGACGTTTGGTACACCCAAAGCACTCCTACGGTATCAGGGAGTTACACGATCTCATGGTTAAAGGAAAAGATACTTGACATTGGAAAAGCTCTAGCAAACAAACTACACGATCTTGTGCTATGCTTAGGATTGGGTCTTGTCCATCACATCATTCTCCTAATGATGTGATCCCGTTATCAATGACATCCCATGTCCATAGCTAGGAAACCATGACTATCTGTTGATCAACGAGCTAGTCAACTAGAGGCTTACTAGGGACATATTATGGTCTATGTATTCACACGTGTATTACGATTTCCGGATAATACAGGTATAGCATGAATAAAGACAATTACATTAACACAGAAATATAATAATAATACTTTATTATTGCCTCTAGGGCATATTTCCAACAGTCTCCCACTTGCACTAGAGTCAATAATCTAGTTACATTGTGATGAATCGAACACCCATGGAATTCTGGTGTTCATCATGTTTTGCCCTAGGGAGAGGTTTAGTCAACGGATCTGCTACATTCAGGTCCGTATGTACTTTACAAATATCTATGTCTCCATCTTGAACATTTTCATGAATGGAGTTGAAGCGACGCTTGATGTGCCTTGTCTTCTTGTGAAACCTGGGCTCCTTGGCAAGTGCAATAGCTCTAGTGTTATCACAGAAGAGTTTGATTGGCCCCGACGCATTGGGTATGACTCCTAGGTTGGTGATGAACTCCTTCACCCATATTGCTTCATGTGCTGCCTCCGAGGCTGCCATGTACTCCGCTTCACATGTAGATCCCACCATGATGCTCTGCTTGGAGCTGCACCAGCTCACTGCTCCACCATTCAACATATACACGTATCCGGTTTGTGACTTAGAGTCATCCAAATCTGTGTTGAAGCTAGCGTCGACGTAACCCTTTACGACGAGCTCTTCGTCACCTCCATAAACGAGAAACATGTCCTTTGTCCTTTTCAGGTACTTCAGGATATTCTTGACCGCTGTCCAGTGTTCCTTGCAGGGATTACTTTGGTACCTTCCTACCAAACTTACGACAAGGTTTATATCAGGTCTGGTACACAGCATGGCATACATAATAGATCCTATGGCTGAAGCATCGGGGATGACACTCATCTCTTCTTTATCTTTTGCCGTGGTCGGGCATTGAGCCGAGCTCAATCTCACACCTTGCAAAACAGGCAAGAACCCTTTCTTGGACTGATCCATTTTGAACTTCTTCAAAATCTTATCAAGGTATGTGCTTTGTGAAAGACCTATGAGGCGTCTCGATCTATCCCTATAGATCTTGATGCCTAATATATAAGCAGCTTCTCCAAGGTCCTTCATTGAAAAACTCTTACTCAAGTAGGCCTTGATGCTGTCCAAGAGTTCTATATCATTTCCCATGAAAAGTATGTCATCTACATATAATATGAGAAATGCTACAGAGCTCCCACACACTTTCTTGTAAACGCAGGCTTCTCCATAAGTCTGCGTAAACCCAAACGCTTTGATCATCTCATCAAAGCGAATGTTCCAACTCCGAGATGCCTGCACCAGCCCATAAATCGAGCGTTGGAGCTTGCACACCTTGTTAGCATTCTTAGGATCGACAAAACCTTCCGGCTATATCATATACAATTCTTCCTTAAGGAAACCATTAAGGAATGCCGTTTTGACGTCCATTTGCCATATCTCATAATCGTAGAATGCGGCAATTGCTAACATGATTGGGACGGACATTAGCTTCGCTACTGGTGAGAAAGTCTCATCGTAGTCAACCCCTTGAACTTGTCGATAAGCCTTAGCGACAAGTCGAGCTTTATAGATGGTTACATTACCATCCACGTCTGTCTTCTTCTTAAAGATCCATTTATTTTCTATGGCTCGCCGATCATCGGGCAAGTAAGTCAAAGTCCATACTTCGTTTTCATACATGGATCCTATCTCGGATTTCATGGCTTCTAGCCAGTTGTCGGAATCTGGGCCTGCCATCGCTTCTTCATAGTTCGAAGGTTCACCGTTGTCTAACAACATGATTTCCAAGACAGGGTTGCCGTACCACTCTGGTGCGGAACGTGTCCTTGTGGACCTTCGAATTTCAGTAGGAGCTTGATCAGAAGTATCTTGATCATCATCAATAACTTCCTCTCTAGTCGGTGCAGGCACCTCAGGAATATTTTCTTGAGTTGCGCCATTTTCTGGTTCAAGAGGTAATACTTCATCAAGTTCTACTTTCCTCCCACTTACTTCTTTCGAGAGAAACTCCTTCTCTAGAAAGAATCCATTCTTGGCAACAAAGATCTTGCCTTCGGATCTGAGGTAGAAGGTATACCCAACAGTTTCTTTAGGGTATCCTATGGAGACGCATTTTTCCGACTTGGGTTCGAGCTTTTCAGGTTGAAGTTTCTTGACATAAGCATCGCATCCCCAAACTTTTAGAAATGACAGCTTAGGTTTCTTCCCAAACCATAATTCATACGGTGTCGTCTCAACGGATTTCGATGGAGCCCTATTTAAAGTGAATGCGGCAGTCTCTAAAGCATAGCCCCAAAAAGATAGCGGTAAATCGGTAAGAGACATCATAGATCGCACCATATCTAATAGAGTGCGATTATGACGTTCGGACACACCATTACGCTGAGGTGTTCCAGGCGGCGTGAGTTGTGAAACGATTCCACATTTCCTTAAGTGTGTACCAAATTCGTGACTTAAGTATTCTCCCCACGATCTGATCGCAGGAACTTTATCTTTCGGTCACGTTGATTCTCTACCTCATTCTGAAATTCCTTGAACTTTTCAAAGGTCTCAGACTTGTGTTTCATTAAGTAGACATACCCATATCTACTCAAGTCATCAGTGAGAGTGAGAACATAACGATATCCTCCGCGAGGCTCAACGCTCATTGGACCGCACACATCAGTATGTATGATTTCCAACAAGTTGGTCGCTCGCTCCATTGTTCCGGAGAATGGAGTCTTGGTCATCTTGCCCATGAGGCATGGCTCGCATGTGTCAAACGATTCATAATCTAGAGACTCTAAAAGTCCATCAACATGGAGCTTCTTCATGCGCTTGACACCAATGTGACCAAGGCGGCAGTGCCACAAGTATGTGGGACTATCATTATCAACTTTACATCTTTTGGTATTCACACTATGAATATGTGTAATATTACGTTCGAGATTCATTAAGAATAAACCATTGACCACCGGAGCATGACCATAAAACATATCTCTCATATAAATAGAATAACCATTTTTCTCGGATTTAAATGAGTGCCATCTCGTATTAAACGAGATCCTGATACAATGTTCATGCTCAAACTTGGCACTAAATAACAATTATTGAGGTTGATAACTAATCCCGTAGGTAAACGTAGAGGTAGCGTGCCGATGGCGATCACATCGACCTTGGAACCGCTCCCGACGCGCATCGTCACCTCGTCCTTCGCCAGTCTCCGTTTATTCCGCAGCTCCTGCTGTGAGTTACAAATATGAGCAACGGCACCGGTATCAAATACCCAGGAGTTACTACGAGTACTGGTAAGGTACACATCAATTACATGTATATCAAATATACCTTTGGTGTTGCCGGCCTTCTTGTTCACTAAGTATTTGGGGCAATTCCGTTTCCAGTGACCCTTCCCTTTGCAATAAAAGCACTCCGTCTCAGGCTTGGGTCCATTCTTTGACTTCTTCCCGGCAGCTTGCTTGCCGGGCGTGGCAACTTCCTTGCCATCCTTCTTGAAGTTCTTTTTACCCTTGCCCTTCTTGAACTTAGTGGTTTTATTCACCATCAACACTTGATGTTCCTTCTTGACTTCTACCTCTGCTGATTTCAGCATAGCAAATACCTCAGGAAAGGTCTTTTCCATCCCCTGCATATTGAATTTCATCACAATGCTCTTGTAGCTTGGTGGAAGCGACTGGAGGATTCTGTCAATGACCGCGTCATCCGGGAGATTAACTCCCAGCTCAGTCAAGCGGTTATGTAACCCAGACATAGTGAGTATGTGCTCACTGACAGAACTATTTTCCTCCATCTTACAGCTGAAGAATTTGTCGGAGAATTCATATCTCTCGATCCGGGCATGAGCTTGAAAAACCATTTTCAGCTCTTCGAACATCTCATATGCTCCATGTCTCTCAAAACGCTTTTGGAGCCCCGGCTCTAAGCTGTAAAGCATGCCGCACTGAACGAGGGAGTAGTCATCAGCACGTGTCTGCCAAGCGTTCATAACGTCTTGGTTCTGTGGGACGGGTGGATCACCTAGCGGTGCTTGTAGGACATAATCTTTCTTGGCAGCTATGAGGATGATCCTCAGGTTCCGGACCCAGTCCGTATAGTTGCTGACATCGTCTTTCAGCTTGGTTTTCTCTAGGAACGCGTTGAAATTGAAGACAATGTTGGCCATTTGATCTACAAGACATATTGTAAAGATTTTAGACTAAGTTCATGATAATTAAGTTCATCTAATCAAATTATTAATGAACTCCCACTCAGATTAGACATCCCTCTAGTCGTCTAAGTGTTACACGATCCGAGTCGACTAGGCCGTGTCCGATCATCACGTGAGACGGACTAGTCATCATCGGTGAACATCTTCATGTTGATCGTATCTTTCATACGACTTGTGTTCGAATTTTCGGTCTCTGTGTTCCGAGGCCATGTCTGTACATGCTAGGCTCGTCAAGTTAACCCTAAGTATTTTGCATGTGTAACACTGTCTTACACCCATTGTATGTGAACGTAAGGATCTATCACACCCGATCATCACGTGGTGCTTCGAAATGACGAACTTTAGTAACGGTGCACAGTTAGGGGAGAACACTTCTTGAAATTGTTGTAAGGGATCATCTTAATTACTACCGTCGTTCTAAGTAAACAAGATGCAAAACATGATAAACATCACATGCAATCAAATAATAAACATGACATGATATGGCCAATATCACATAGCTCCTTTGATCTCCATCTTGGGGCTCCATGATCATCTTGTCACCGGCTTGACACCATGATCTCCATCATCATGATCTCCATCATCGTGTCTCCATGAAGTTGCTCGCCAACTATTACTTCTACTACTGTGGCTAACGTGTTTAGCAATAAAGTAAAGTAATTTACATGGCGTTTCTCAATGATACGCAGGTCATACAAAAATAAAGACAACTCCTATGGCTCCTGCCGGTTGTCATACTCATCGACATGCAAGTCGTGATTCCTATTACAATAGCATGAACAACTCATACATCATATATAGATCATTCATCATTCATCACAACTTTGGCCATATCATATCACAAAGCACTTGCTGCAAAAACAAGTTAGACGTCCTCTAATTGTTGTTGCAAGTTTTACATGGCTGAATTAGGGTTCTAGCAAGAATGTTTTCTTACCTACATTAAAGCCACAACGTGATTTGTCAACTTCTATTTACCCTTCATAAGGACCCTTTTCATCGAATCCGCTCCAACTAAAGTAGGAGAGACAGACACCCGCCAGCCACCTTATGCAACTAGTGCATGTTAGTCGGTGGAACCGGTCTCACGTAAGCGTACGTGTAAGGTTGCTCCGGGCCGCTTCATCCCACAATACCGTTGAAGCAAGATAAGACTAGTAGCGGCAAGAAAGTTGACAACATCTACGCCCACAACAAATTGTGTTCTACTCGCGCAAGAAGAACTACGCATAGACCTAGCTCATGATGCCACTGTTGGGGAACGTTGCAGAAAACAAAAATTTTCCTACGGTTTCACCAAGATCCATCTATGAGTTCATCTAGCAACGAGTGATCGGATGCATCTACATACCTTTGTAGATCGCGAGCGGAAGCTTTCAAAGAACGGGGATGATGTAGTCGAACACGACGTGATCCAAATCACCGGAGATCCTAGCACCGAATGGACGGCACCTCCACATTCAACACACGTACGGTCAGCGTAACTTCTCCTTCTTGATCCAGCAAGGGGAAAGGAGAGGTTGAGGAAGATGGCTCCAGCAGCAGCACGACGGCGTGGTGGTGATGGAGCTGCAGTACTCCATCAGGGCTTCGCCAAGCACTATGGAGGAGGAGGAGGTGTTGGAGAGGGAGAAGGAGGCAACCAAAGGCGTGTCTCAAGAGCTATCGTTCCCCCACTATATATAGGAGGGCCTAGGGGGGCGCCGGCCTAGGAGATCCAATCTCCTAGGGGGCGGCGGCCAAGGGGAGGTTTCCCTCCCCCCAAGGCACCTAGGGGTGCCTTCCACTAGTGGGACTCCTCCCCTATGGAAACCCTAGGCGCATGGGCCTATTGGGGCTGGTGCCCTTGGCCCATGTAGGCCAAGGCGCACCCCCTACAGCCCATGTGGCCCCCGGGGCAGGTGGCCCCACCCGGTGGGCCCCCGGGACCCTTCCGGTGGTCCCGGTACAATACCGGTGACCCCGAAAATTGTCCCAATGGCCGAAACAGCACTTCCTATATATAATTCTTTACCTCCAGACCATTCCGGAACTCCTCGTGACGTCCGGGATCTCATCCGGGACTCCGAACAACATTCGGGTTACTGCATATACATATCCCTACAACCCTAGCGTCACCTAACCTTAAGTGTGTAGACCCTATGGGTTCGGGAGACAGGCAGACATGACCGAGACGACTCTCCAGTCAATAACCAACAGCGGGATCTGGATACCCATGTTGGCTCCCACATGCTCCACGATGATCTCATCGGATGAACCACGATATCGAGGATTCAGTCATCCCCGTATACAATTCCCTTTGTTAATCGGTATGTTACTTGCCCGAGATTCGATCGTCGGTATCCCAATACCTCGTTCAATCTCGTTACCGGCAAGTCACTTTACTCGTACCGCAATGCATGATCCCGTGACCAGACACTTGGTCACTTTGAGCTCATTTTGATGATGCATTACCGAGTGGGCCCAGTGATACCTCTCCGTCATACGGAGTGACAAATCCCAGTCTTGATCCGTGTCAACCCAACAGACACTTTCGGAGATACCTGTAGTGCACCTTTATAGTCACCCAGTTACGTTGTGACGTTTGGTACACCCAAAGCACTCCTACGGTATCCGGGAGTTACATGATCTCATGGTCAAAGGAAAAGATACTTGACATTGGAAAAGCTCTAGCAAACGAACTACACGATCTTGTGCTATGCTTAGGATTGGGTCTTGTCCATCACATCATTCTCCTAATGATGTGATCCCATTATCAATGACATCCCATGTCCATAGCCAGGAAACCATGACTATCTGTTGATCAACGAGCTAGTCAACTAGAGGCTTACTAGGGACATATTATGGTCTATGTATTCACACGTGTATTACGATTTCCGGATAATACAGTTATAGCATGAATAAAGACAATTATCATGAACACAGAAATATAATAATAATACTTTTATTATTGCCTCTAGGGCATATTTCCAATAGTCTCCCACTTGCACTAGAGTCAATAATCTAGTTACATTGTGATGAATCGAACACCCATGGAATTCTGGTGTTCATCATGTTTTGCCCTAGGGAGAGGTTTAGTCAACGGATCTGCTACATTCAGGTCCGTATGTACTTTACAAATATCTATGTCTCCATCTTGATCATTTTCACGAATGGAGTTGAAGCGACGCTTGATGTGCCTTGTCTTCTTGTGAAACCTGGGCTCCTTGGCAAGTGCAATAGCTCCAGTGTTATCACAGAAGAGTTTGATTGGCCCCGACGCATTGGGTATGACTCCTAGGTCGGTGATGAACTCCTTCACCCATATTGCTTCATGTGCTGCTTCCGAGGCTGCCATGTACTCCGCTTCACATGTAGATCCCGCCACGACGCTCTGCTTGCAGCTGCACCAGCTCACTGCTCCACCATTCAACATATACACGTATCCGGTTTGTGACTTAGAGTCATCCAGATCTGTGTCGAAGCTAGCGTCGACGTAACCCTTTACGACGAGCTCTTCGTCACCTCCATAAACGAGAAACATGTCCTTTGTCCTTTTCAGGTACTTCAGGATATTCTTGACCGCTGTCCAGTGTTCCTTGCCGGGATTACTTTGGTACCTTCCTACCAAACTTACGGCAAGGTTTACATCAGGTCTGGTACACAGCATGGCATACATAATAGATCCTATGGCTGAAGCATAGGGGATGACACTCATCTCTTCTTTATCTTTTGCCGTGGTCGGGCATTGAGCCGAGCTCAATCTCACACCTTGCAAAACAGGCAAGAACCCTTTCTTGGACTGATCCATTTTGAACTTCTTCAAAATCTTATCAAGGTATGTGCTTTGTGAAAGACCTATGAGGCATCTCGATCTATCCCTATAGATCTTGATGCCTAACATATAAGCAGCTTCTCCAAGGTCCTTCATTGAAAAACTCTTATTCAAGTAGGCCTTGATGCTGTCTAAGAGTTCTATATCATTTCCCATCAAAAGTATGTCATCTACATATAATATGAGAAATGCTACAGAGCTCCCACTCACTTTCTTGTAAACGCAGGCTTCTCCATAAGTCTGCGTAAACCCAAACGCTTTGATCATCTCATCAAAGCGAATGTTCCAACTCCAAGATGCATGCACCAGCCCATAAATCGAGCGTTGGAGCTTGCACACCTTGTTAGCATTCTTAGGATCGACAAAACCTTCCGGCTGCATCATATACAATTCTTCCTTATGGAAACCATTGAGGAATGTCGTTTTGACGTCCATTTGCCATATCTCATAATCGTAGAATGCGGCAATTGCTAACATGATTCGGACGGACTTTAGCTTCGCTACTGGTGAGAAAGTCTCATTGTAGTCAACCCCTTGAACTTGTCGATAACCCTTAGCGACAAGTCGGGCTTTATAGATGGTTACATTACCATCCGCGTCTGTCTTCTTCTTAAAGATCCATTTATTTTCTATGGCTCGCCGATCATCGGGCAAGTCAGTCAAAGTCCATACTTCGTTTTCATACATGGATCCTATCTCGGATTTCATGGCTTCTAGCCATTTGTCGGAATCCGGGCCCACCATCGCTTCTTCATAGTTCGAAGGTTCACCGTGGTCTAACAACATGATTTCCAAGACAGGGTTGCCGTACCACTCTGGTGCGGAACGTGTCCTTGTGGACCTTCAAATTTCAGTAGGAGCTTGATCAGAAGTATCTTGATCATCATCAATAACTTCCTCTCTAGTCGGTGCAGGCACCTCAGGAATATTTTCTTGAGTTGCGCCATTTTCTGGTTCAAGAAGTAATACTTCATCAAGTTCTACTTTCCTCCCACTTACTTCTTTCGAGAGAAACTCCTTCTCTAGAAAGAATCCATTCTTGGCAACAAAGATCTTGCCTTCGGATCTGTGGTAGAAGGTATACCCAACAGTTTCTTTAGGGTATCCTATGAAGACGCATTTTTCCGACTTGGGTTCGAGCTTTTCAGGTTGAAGTTTCTTGACATAAGCATCGCATCCCCAAACTTTTAGAAACGACAGCTTAGGTTTCTTCCCAAACCATAATTCATACGGTGTCGTCTCAACGGATTTCGACGGAGCCCTATTTAAAGTGAACGCGGCAGTCTCTAAAGCATAGCCCCAAAAAGATAGCGGTAAATCGGTAAGAGACATCATAGATCGCACTATATCTAATAGAGTGCGATTACGATGTTCTGACACACCATTACGCTGAGGTGTTCCAGGCGGCGTGAGTTGTGAAACGATTCCACATTTCCTTAAGTGTGTACCAAATTCGTGACTTAAGTATTCTCCCCACGATCTGATCGCAGGAACTTTATCTTTCGGTCACGTTGATTCTCTACCTCATTCTGAAATTCCTTGAACTTTTCAAAGGTCTCAGACTTGTGTTTCATTAAGTAGACATACCCATATCTACTCAAGTCATCAGTGTGAGTGAGAACATAACAATATCCTCCGCGAGCCTCAACGCTCATTGGACCGCACACATCAGTATGTATGATTTCCAACAAGTTGGTCGCTCGCTCCATTGTTCCGGAGAATGGAGTCTTGGTCATCTTGCCCATGAGGCATGGCTCGCATGTGTCAAACGATTCATAATCTAGAGACTCTAAAAGTCCATCAACATGGAGCTTCTTCATGCGCTTGACACCAATGTGACCAAGGCGGCAGTGCCACAAGTATGTGGGACTATCATTATCAACTTTACATCTTTTGGTATTCACACTATGAATATGTGTAATATTACGTTCGAGATTCATTAAGAATAAACCATTGACCATCGGAGCATGACCATAAAACATATCTCTCATATAAATAGAACAACCATTATTCTCGGATTTAAATGAGTAGCCATCTCGTATTAAACGAGATCCTGATACAATGTTCATGCTCAAACTTGGCACTAAATAACAATTATTGAGGTTGATAACTAATCCCGTAGGTAAATGTAGAGGTAGCGTGCGACGGCGATCACATCGACCTTGGAACCATTCCCGACGCGCATCGTCACCTCGTCCTTTGCCAGTCTCCGTTTATTCCGCAGCTCCTGCTGTGAGTTACAAATATGAGCAACGGCACCGGTATCAAATACCCAGGAGTTACTACGAGTACTGGTAAGGTACACATCAATTACATGTATATCAAATATACCTTTGATGTTGGCGGCCTTCTTGTCCGCTAAGTATTTGGGGCAATTCCGTTTCCAGTGACCCTTCCCTTTGCAATAAAAGCACTCCATCTCAGGCTTGGGTCCATTCTTTGACTTCTTCCCGGCAGCTTGCTTGCCGGGCGCGGCAACTTCCTTGCCATCCTTCTTGAAGTTCTTTTTACCCTTGCCCTTCTTGAACTTAGTGGTTTTATTCACCATCAACACTTGATGTTCCTTCTTGACTTCTACCTCTGCTGATTTCAGCATAGCAAATACCTCAGGAATGGTCTTTTCCATCCCCTGCATATTGAATTTCATCACAAAGCTCTTGTAGCTTGGTGGAAGCGACTGGAGGATTCTGTCAATGACCCCGTCATCCGGGAGATTAACTCCCAGCTGAGTCAAGCGGTTATGTAACCCAGACATAGTGAGTATGTGCTCACTGACAGAACTATTTTCCTCCATCTTACAGCTGAAGAATTTGTCGGAGACTTCATATCTCTCGATCCGGGCATGAGCTTGAAAAACCATTTTCAGCTCTTCGAACATCTCATATGCTCCATGTCTCTCAAAACGCTTTTGGAGCCCCGGCTCTAAGCTGTAAAGCATGCCGCACTGAACGAGGGAGTAGTCATCAGCACGTGTCTGCCAAGCGTTCATAACGTCTTGGTTCTGTGGGACGGGTGGATCACCTAGCGGTGCTTGTAGGACATAATCTTTCTTGGCAGCTATGAGGATGATCCTCAGGTTCCGGACCCAGTCCGTATAGTTGCTGACATCGTCTTTCAGCTTGGTTTTCTCTAGGAACGCGTTGAAATTGAAGACAATGTTGGCCATTTGATCTACAAGACATATTGTAAAGATTTTAGACTAAGTTCATGATAATTAAGTTCATCTAATCAAATTATTAATGAACTCCCACTCAGATTAGACATCCCTCTAGTCGTCTAAGTGTTACACGATCCGAGTCGACTAGGCCGTGTCCGATCATCACGTGAGACGGACTAGTCATCGTCGGTGAACATCTTCATGTTGATCGTATCTTCCATACGACTTGTGTTCGACCTTTCGGTCTCTGTGTTCCGAGGCCATGTCTGTACATGCTAGGCTCGTCAAGTTAACCCTAAGTATTTTGCATGTGTAACACTGTCTTACACCCATTGTATGTGAACGTAAGGATCTATCACACCCGATCATCACGTGGTGCTTCGAAACGACGAACTTTAGTAACGGTGCACAGTTAGGGGAGAACACTTCTTGAAATTGTTGTAAGGGATCATCTTAATTACTACCGTCGTTCTAAGTAAACAAGATGCAAAACATGATAAACATCACATGCAATCAAATAATAAACATGACATGATATGGCCAATATCACATAGCTCCTTTGATCTCCATCTTGGGGCTCCATGATCATCTTGTCACCGGCTTGACACCATGATCTCCATCATCATGATCTCCATCATCGTGTCTCCATGAAGTTGCTCGCCAACTATTACTTCTACTACTGTGGCTAACGTGTTTAGCAATAAAGTAAAGTAATTTACATGGCGTTTCTCAATGATACGCAGGTCATACAAAAATAAAGACAACTCCTATGGCTCCTGCCGGTTGTCATACTCATCGACATGCAAGTCGTGATTCCTATTACAATAGCATGAACAACTCATACATCATATATAGATCATTCATCATTCATCACAACTTTGGCCATATCATATCACAAAGCACTTGCTGCAAAAACAAGTTAGACGTCCTCTAATTGTTGTTGCAAGTTTTACATGGCTGAATTAGGGTTCTAGCAAGAATGTTTTCTTACCTACGTTAAAGCCACAACGTGATTTGTCAACTTCTATTTACCCTTCATAAGGACCCTTTTCATCGAATCCGCTCCAACTAAAGTAGGAGAGACAGACACCCGCCAGCCACCTTATGCATCTAGTGCATGTTAGTCGGTGGAACCGGTCTCACGTAAGCGTACGTGTAAGATTGGTCCGGGCCGCTTCATCCCACAATACCGTTGAAGCAAGATAAGACTAGTAGCGGCAAGAAAGTTGACAACATCTACGCCCACAACAAATTGTGTTCTACTCGCGCAAGAAGAACTACGCATAGACCTAGCTCATGATGCCACTGTTGGGGAACGTTGCAGAAAACAAAAATTTTCCTACGGTTTCACCAAGATCCATCTATGAGTTCATCTAGCAACGAGTGATCGGATGCATCTACATACCTTTGTAGATCGCGAGCGGAAGCTTTCAAAGAACGGGGATGATGTAGTCGAACACGACGTGATCCAAATCACCGGACGTCCTAGCACCGAATGGACGGCACCTCCACATTCAACACACGTACGGTCAGCGTAACTTCTCCTTCTTGATCCAGCAAGGGGAAAGGAGAGGTTGAGGAAGATGGCTCCAGCAGCAGCACGACGGCGTGGTGGTGATGGAGCTGCAGTACTCCATCAGGGCTTCGCCAAGCACTATGGAGGAGGAGGTGGTGTTGGAGAGGGAGAAGGAGGCAACCAAAGGCGTGTCTTAAGAGCTCTGCTTCCCCCACTATATATAGGAGGGCCTAGGGGGGCGCCGGCCTAGGAGATCCAATCTCCTAGGGGGCGGCGGCCAAGGGGAGGTTTCCCTCCCCCCAAGGCACCTAGGGGTGCCTTCCACTAGTGGGACTCCTCCCCTATGGAAACCCTAGGCGCATGGGCCTATTGGGGCTGGTGCCCTTGGCCCATGTAGGCCAAGGCGCACCCCCTACAGCCCATGTGGCCCCCGGGGCAGGTGGCCCCACCCGGTGGGCCCCCGGGACCCTTCCGGTGGTCCCGGTACAATACCGGTGACCCCGAAAATTGTCCCGATGGCCGAAACAGCACTTCCTATATATAATTCTTTACCTCTAGACCATTCCGGAACTCCTCGTGACGTCCGGGATCTCATCCGGGACTCCGAACAACATTCGGGTTACTGCATATACATATCCCTACAACCCTAGCGTCACCTAACCTTAAGTGTGTAGACCCTACGGGTTCGGGAGACAGGCAGACATGACCGAGACGACTCTCTAGTCAATAACCAACAGCGGGATCTGGATACCCATGTTGGCTCCCACATGCTCCACGATGATCTCATCGGATGAACCACGATGTCGAGGATTCAGTCATCCCCGTATACAATTCCCTTTGTCAATCGGTATGTTACTTGCCCGAGATTCGATCGTCGGTATCCCAATACCTCGTTCAATCTCGTTACCGGCAAGTCACTTTACTCGTACCGCAATGCATGATCCCGTGACCAGACACTTGGTCACTTTGAGCTCATTTTGATGATGCATTACCGAGTGGGCCCAGTGATACCTCTCCGTCATACGGAGTGACAAATCCCAGTCTTGATCCGTGTCAACCCAACAGACACTTTCGGAGATACCTGTAGTGCACCTTTATAGTCACCCAGTTACGTTGTGACGTTTGGTACACCCAAAGCACTCCTACGGTATCCGGGAGTTACATGATCTCATGGTCAAAGGAAAAGATACTTGACATTGGAAAAGCTCTAGCAAACGAACTACACGATCTTGTGCTATGCTTAGGATTGGGTCTTGTCCATCACATCATTCTCCTAATGATGTGATCCCATTATCAATGACATCCCATGTCCATAGCCAGGAAACCATGACTATCTGTTGATCAACGAGCTAGTCAACTAGAGGCTTACTAGGGACATATTATGGTCTATGTATTCACACGTGTATTACGATTTCCGGATAATACAGTTATAGCATGAATAAAGACAATTATCATGAACACAGAAATATAATAATAATACTTTTATTATTGCCTCTAGGGCATATTTCCAACAGTCTCCCACTTGCACTAGAGTCAATAATCTAGTTACATTGTGATGAATCGAACACCCATGGAATTCTGGTGTTCATCATGTTTTGCCCTAGGGAGAGGTTTAGTCAACGGATCTGCTACATTCAGGTCCGTATGTACTTTACAAATATCTATGTCTCCATCTTGATCATTTTCACGAATGGAGTTGAAGCGACGCTTGATGTGCCTTGTCTTCTTGTGAAACCTGGGCTGCTTGGCAAGTGCAATAGCTCCAGTGTTATCACAGAAGAGTTTGATTGGCCCCGACGCATTGGGTATGACTCCTGGGTCGGTGATGAACTCCTTCACCCATATTGCTTCATGTGCTGCTTCCGAGGCTGCCATGTACTCCGCTTCACATGTAGATCCCGCCACGACGCTCTGCTTGCAGCTGCACCAGCTCACTGCTCCACCATTCAACATATACACGTATCCGGTTTGTGACTTAGAGTCATCCAGATCTGTGTCGAAGCTAGCGTCGACGTAACCCTTTACGACGAGCTCTTCGTCACCTCCATAAACGAGAAACATGTCCTTTGTCCTTTTCAGGTACTTCAGGATATTCTTGACCGCTGTCCAGTGTTCCTTGCCGGGATTACTTTGGTACCTTCCTACCAAACTTACGGCAAGGTTTACATCAGGTCTGGTACACAGCATGGCATACATAATAGATCCTATGGCTGAAGCATAGGGGATGACACTCATCTCTTCTTTATCTTTTGCCGTGGTCGGGCATTGAGCCGAGCTCAATCTCACACCTTGCAAAACAGGCAAGAACCCTTTCTTGGACTGATCCATTTTGAACTTCTTCAAAATCTTATCAAGGTATGTGCTTTGTGAAAGACCTATGAGGCATCTCGATCTATCCCTATAGATCTTGATGCCTAACATATAAGCAGCTTCTCCAAGGTCCTTCATTGAAAAACTCTTATTCAAGTAGGCCTTGATGCTGTCTAAGAGTTCTATATCATTTCCCATCAAAAGTATGTCATCTACATATAATATGAGAAATGCTACAGAGCTCCCACTCACTTTCTTGTAAACGCAGGCTTCTCCATAAGTCTGTGTAAACCCAAACGCTTTGATCATCTCATCAAAGCGAATGTTCCAACTCCAAGATGCATGCACCAGCCCATAAATCGAGCGTTGGAGCTTGCACACCTTGTTAGCATTCTTAGGATCGACAAAACCTTCCGGCTGCATCATATACAATTTTTCCTTAAGGAAACCATTGAGGAATGCCGTTTTGACGTCCATTTGCCATATCTCATAATCGTAGAATGCGGCAATTGCTAACATGATTCGGACGGACTTTAGCTTCGCTACTGGTGAGAAAGTCTCATTGTAGTCAACCCCTTGAACTTGTCGATAACCCTTAGCGACAAGTCGGGCTTTATAGATGGTTACATTACCATCCGCGTCTGTCTTCTTCTTAAAGATCCATTTATTTTCTATGGCTCGCCGATCATCGGGCAAGGCAGTCAAAGTCCATACTTCGTTTTCATACATGGATCCTATCTCGGATTTCATGGCTTCTAGCCATTTGTCGGAATCCGGGCCCGCCATCGCTTCTTCATAGTTCGAAGGTTCACCGTTGTCTAACAACATGATTTCCAAGACAGGGTTGCCGTACCACTCTGGTGCGGAACGTGTCCTTGTGGACCTTCAAATTTCAGTAGGAGCTTGATCAGAAGTATCTTGATCATCATCAATAACTTCCTCTCTAGTCGGTGTAGGCACCTCAGGAATATTTTCTTGAGTTGCGCTATTTTCTGGTTCAAGAAGTAATACTTCATCAAGTTCTACTTTCCTCCCACTTACTTCTTTCGAGAGAAACTCCTTCTCTAGAAAGAATCCATTCTTGGCAACAAAGATCTTGCCTTCGGATCTGTGGTAGAAGGTATACCCAACAGTTTCTTTAGGGTATCCTATGAAGACGCATTTTTCCGACTTGGGTTCGAGCTTTTCAGGTTGAAGTTTCTTGACATAAGCATCGCATCCCCAAACTTTTAGAAACGACAGCTTAGGTTTCTTCCCAAACCATAATTCATACGGTGTCGTCTCGACGGATTTCGACGGAGCCCTATTTAAAGTGAACGCGGCAGTCTCTAAAGCATAGCCCCAAAAAGATAGCGGTAAATCGGTAAGAGACATCATAGATCGCACTATATCTAATAGAGTGCGATTACGACGTTCTGACACACCATTACGCTGAGGTGTTCTAGGCGGCGTGAGTTGTGAAACGATTCCACATTTCCTTAAGTGTGTACCAAATTCGTGACTTAAGTATTCTCCCCACGATCTGATCGCAGGAACTTTATCTTTCGGTCACGTTGATTCTCTACCTCATTCTGAAATTCCTTGAACTTTTCAAAGGTCTCAGACTTGTGTTTCATTAAGTAGACATACCCATATCTACTCAAGTCATCAGTGAGAGTGAGAACATAACGATATCCTCCGCGAGCCTCAACGCTCATTGGACCGCACACATCAGTATGTATGATTTCCAACAAGTTGGCCGCTCGCTCCATTGTTCCGGAGAATGGAGTCTTGGTCATCTTGCCCATGAGGCATGGCTCGCATGTGTCAAACGATTCATAATCTAGAGACTCTAAAAGTCCATCAACATGGAGCTTCTTCATGCGCTTGACACCAATGTGACCAAGGCGGCAGTGCCACAAGTATGTGGGACTATCGTTATCAACTTTACATCTTTTGGTATTCACACTATGAATATGTGTAATATTACGTTCGAGATTCATTAAGAATAAACCATTGACCATCGGAGCATGACCATAAAACATATCTCTCATATAAATAGAACAACCATTATTCTCGGATTTAAATGAGTAACCATCTCGTATTAAACGAGATCCTGATACAATGTTCATGCTCAAACTTGGCACTAAATAACAATTATTGAGGTTGATAACTAATCCCGTAGGTAAATGTAGAGGTAGCGTGCGACGGCGATCACATCGACCTTGGAACCATTCCCGACGCGCATCGTCACCTCGTCCTTCGCCAGTCTCCGTTTATTCCGCAGCTCCTCCTGTGAGTTACAAATATGAGCAACGGCACCGGTATCAAATACCCAGGAGTTACTACGAGTACTGGTAAGGTACACATCAATTACATGTATATCAAATATACCTTTGGTGTTGCCGGCCTTCTTGTCCGCTAAGTATTTGGGGCAATTCCGTTTCCAGTGACCCTTCCCTTTGCAATAAAAGCACTCCGTCTCAGGCTTGGGTCCATTCTTTGACTTCTTCCCGGCAGCTTGCTTGCCGGGCGCGGCAACTTCCTTGCCATCCTTCTTGAAGTTCTTTTTACCCTTGCCCTTCTTGAACTTAGTGGTTTTATTCACCATCAACATTTGATGTTCCTTCTTGACTTCTACCTCTGCTGATTTCAGCATAGCAAATACCTCAGGAATGGTCTTTTCCATCCCCTGCATATTGAATTTCTTCACAAAGCTCTTGTAGCTTGGTGGAAGCGACTGGAGGATTCTGTCAATGACCGCGTCATCCAGGAGATTAACTCCCAGCTGAGTCAAGCGGTTATGTAACCCAGACATAGTGAGTATGTGCTCACTGACAGAACTATTTTCCTCCATCTTACAGCTGAAGAATTTGTCGGAGACTTCATATCTCTCGATCCGGGCATGAGCTTGAAAAACCATTTTCAGCTCTTCGAACATCTCATATGCTCCATGTCTCTCAAAACGCTTTTGGAGCCCCGGCTCTAAGCTGTAAAGCATGCCGCACTGAACGAGGGAGTAGTCATCAGCACGTGTCCGCCAAGCGTTCATAACGTCTTGGTTCTGTGGGACGGGTGGATCACCTAGCGGTGCTTGTAGGACATAATCTTTCTTGGCAGCTATGAGGATGATCCTCAGGTTCCGGACCCAGTCCGTATAGTTGCTGACATCGTCTTTCAGCTTGGTTTTCTCTAGGAACGCGTTGAAATTGAAGACAATGTTGGCCATTTGATCTACAAGACATATTGTAAAGATTTTAGACTAAGTTCATGATAATTAAGTTCATCTAATCAAATTATTAATGAACTCCCACTCAGATTAGACATCCCTCTAGTCGTCTAAGTGTTACACGATCCGAGTCGACTAGGCCGTGTCCGATCATCACGTGAGACGGACTAGTCATCGTCGGTGAACATCTTCATGTTGATCGTATCTTCCATACGACTCGTGTTCGACCTTTCGGTCTCTGTGTTCCGAGGCCATGTCTGTACATGCTAGGCTCGTCAAGTTAACCCTAAGTATTTTGCATGTGTAACACTGTCTTACACCCGTTGTATGTGAACGTAAGGATCTATCACACCCGATCATCACGTGGTGCTTCGAAACGACGAACTTTAGCAACGGAGCACAGTTAGGGGAGAACACTTCTTGAAATTGTTGTAAGGGATCATCTTAATTACTACCGTCGTTCTAAGTAAACAAGATGCAAAACATGATAAACATCACATGCAATCAAATAATAAACATGACATGATATGGCCAATATCACATAGCTCCTTTGATCTCCATCTTGGGGCTCCATGATCATCTTGTCACCGGCTTGACACCATGATCTCCATCATCATGATCTCCATCATCGTGTCTCCATGAAGTTGCTCGCAAACTATTACTTCTACTACTGTGGCTAACGTGTTTAGCAATAAAGTAAAGTAATTTACATGGCGTTTCTCAATGACACGCAGGTCATACAGAAATAAAGACAACTCCTATGGCTCCTGCCGGTTGTCATACTCATCGACATGCAAGTCGTGATTCCTATTACAATAGCATGAACAACTCATACATCATATATAGATCATTCATCATTCATCACAACTTTGGCCATATCATATCACAAAGCACTTGCTGCAAAAACAAGTTAGACGTCCTCTAATTGTTGTTGCAAGTTTTACATGGCTGAATTAGGGTTCTAGCAAGAATGTTTTCTTACCTACATTAAAGCCACAACGTGATTTGTCAACTTCTATTTACCCTTCATAAGGACCCTTTTCATCGAATCCGCTCCAACTAAAGTAGGAGAGACAGACACCCGCCAGCCACCTTATGCAACTAGTGCATGTTAGTCGGTGGAACCGGTCTCACGTAAGCGTACGTGTAAGGTTGGTCCGGGCCGCTTCATCCCACAATACCATTGAAGCAAGATAAGACTAGTAGCGGCAAGAAAGTTGACAACATCTACGCCCACAACAAATTGTGTTCTACTCGCGCAAGAAGAACTACGCATAGACCTAGCTCATGATGCCACTGTTGGGGAACGTTGCAGAAAACAAAAAATTTCCTACGGTTTCACCATGATCCATCTATGAGTTCATCTAGCAACGAGTGATCGGATGCATCTAGATACCTTTGTAGATCGCGAGCGGAAGCTTTCAAAGAACGGGGATGATGTAGTCGAACACGACGTGATCCAAATCACCGGAGATCCTAGCACCAAATGGACGGCACCTCCACGTTCAACACACGTACGGTCAGCGTAACGTCTCCTTCTTCTTGATCCAGCAAGGGGAAAGGAGAGGTTGAGGAAGATGGCTCCAGCAGCAGCACGACGGCGTGGTGGTGATGGAGCTGCAGTACTCCATCAGGGCTTCGCCAAGCACTATGGAGGAGGAGGAGGTGTTGGAGAGGGAGAAGGAGGCAACCAAAGGCGTGTCTCAAGAGCTCTCCTTCCCCCACTATATATAGGAGGGCCTAGGGGGGGGGCGCCGGCCTAGGAGATCCAATCTCCTAGGGGGCGGCGGCCAAGGGGAGGTTTCCATCCCCCCCAAGGCACCTAGGGGTGCCTTCCACTAGTGGGACTCCTCCCCTATGGAAACCCTAGGCGCATGGGCCTATTGGGGCTGGTGCCCTTGGCCCATGTTGGCCAAGGCGCACCCCCTACAGCCCATGTGGCCCCCGGGGCAGGTGGCCCCACCCGGTGGGCCCCCGGGTCCCTTCCGGTGGTCCCGGTACAATATCGGTGACCCCGAAACTTGTCCCGATGGCCGAAACAGCACTTCCTATATATAATTCTTTACCTCCAGACCATTCCGGAACTCCTCGTGACGTCCGGGATCTCATCCGGGACTCCGAACAACATTCGGGTTACTGCATATACATATCCCTACAACCCTAGCGTCACCTAACCTTAAGTGTGTAGACCCTACGGGTTCGGGAGATAGGCAGACATGACCGAGACGACTCTCCGGTCAATAACCAACAGCGGGATCTGGATACCCATGTTGGCTCCCACATGCTCCACGATGATCTCATCGGATGAACCACGATGTCGAGGATTCAATCATCCCCGTATACAATTCCCTTTGTCAATCGGTATGTTACTTGCCCGAGATTCGATCGTCGGTATCCCAATACCTTGTTCAATCTCGTTACCGGCAAGTCACTTTACTCGTACTGCAATGCATGATCCCATGACCAGACACTTGGTCACTTTGCCTCATTTTGATGATGCATTACCGAGTGGGCCCAGTGATACCTCTCCGTCATACGGAGTGACAAATCCCAGTCTTGATCCGTGTCAACCCAACAGACACTTTCGGAGATACCTGTAGTGCACCTTTATAGTCACCCAGTTACGTTGTGACGTTTGGTACACCCAAAGCACTCCTACGGTATCCAGGAGTTACACGATCTCATGGTCAAAGGAAAAGATACTTGACATTGGAAAAGCTCTAGCAAACGAACTACACGATCTTGTGCTATGCTTAGGATTGGGTCTTGTCCATCACATCATTCTCCTAATGATGTGATCCCGTTATCAATGACATCCCATGTCCATAGCCAGGAAACCATGACTATCTGTTGATCAACGAGCTAGTCAACTAGAGGCTTACTAGGGACATATTATGGTCTATGTATTCACACGTGTATTACGATTTCCGGATAATACAGTTATAGCATGAATAAAGAAAATTATCATGAACACAGAAATATAATAATAATAATACTTCTATTATTGCCTCTAGGGCATATTTCCAACAGCTGCCACCGTGGAGACCCTTCGGGCGGAACTTGCCCGAGCCAAAGAACAAGCGAGGAGTAGTAGTGCGGCTGCTTTGAAGGCGGCCGAAGAGTTGAGGGCCGAGAAGGCCATGCATTGCGAGAGCAAAGAGAAAATGGCCAAGATGGCTGTAAAGTTAGAAGACACTTCCGACTGTTGCCAGTTACTTGAAGAAGAAAACCGAGGGAAGGCGACGAAACTTGAAAAGGCCATGATGACGACCAAAGAAACCCGCTCTGCTATGAGAGCGAAGAAGGAGGAGCTGCGTGAAGCCGGGGATATTGCAGCTGGGAAGCCCTTCAAGGTGCGGAGGAAGTTCGGAGATCCACGGTATGCCCCTCTGGATCGGCTGTGGAGTTCGGCAGATGCATATATGGACTTGGCGGCGAGCGCTGTCGATGCGGCCAAATACTTCTAAGATCAAATAGATCGTGAAGTGGACAAGCTGTTCTGGTCGCAATTTAACATTCCAAAGCGTCCGGTTCTATTGAATGATAAGCTAGCCAAATGGGCCGAACTCAATAGGTTGTCCGGACTCGCCATGAGGTCTGTTGTGGATCAGCTGTGGCCGGAAAAGCCGAAGCCGAACAGCTATTTCAGCTTAGTGCAGCAGTTCCTTGGTGCAGTGCCGCGCATCAATGCGATGAAGTGGTCGGCGTGCATAGAAGGCTCGCAGATGGCCCTTGCCCGTGTTAAAGCATACTGGGCGGAGATGAATGCTACCACTGTTGCGGCGCAGGGTTCGGCCATAGGCCGAGTGGCTGCCGAGCACTATTTCGAAGAGGTTCTTGAGGGTGCTCGTTTGATAGAGGCCCAGTGCTCGAAGAATATTATGTTTGAGTGACATGTATTCCCATTGTAAACACAATGTTTTTATGAATTTTTAAGGCTGTGTTTATACTTTTGCGTGAAAGTAATATGATGCCTCCTGTGTGTCCGTTTATGTATACATGTGTATAACCTGAAAGATTGCAGTCGTCGGCTTCAGCCCCCACGCATATAATGCGGAGGTGTTGGCAGAAGACGCGTGTTCACACTTAACCCAATGTCTTGGCCCTATTAAGGAGGTGATAGCGCAGCAAACGAGGCAATCGGACTATAATGCTTTAACACTTTCACTTAGCCATAGGAGTTTGATGGTGGGGCTACTATATAGCCCCTGGTGGCTCCGCACTCTCCCGAATTCGGTGCGCGTACATGCTTGGTTGGGAAACGGCCCTTCATTAAGGTGGAGGAATTCTAACATTCCGATAGGTCATCGAGTGGTTGACCAGTCTCACGCTATATCATGACAATCAGTTTTCGGCTTTCTCTACTGAGGTGCTCATCCGGATGACCCGGGGCACAATCGCTGTAGTTCTCCTAGTGCTACCTTAGCCGATAGAGCGGAACGTAAGGTACCAAAACATAGTAGCCGGGAAAACCCAACATTTGACCAAAGACATGATTCGGAGCTGATGCATATAGGACCAAACTCGCGACGCCGAACACTCCCTAAGGTATTCGGTCTTTATGGTATAAACCGGGCCTAAACAGTGCCCTTTGTAAGAAGCCCCTGGTGTCCAGGTACGTGCATTATTCTAACGTGGCCACATGCCAAGACTCCATCATCCTTCTCAATTGTATTGAGAATCCAAGGGATGTGTATCAATAACAGACAGTAAAAAAGGTTGACACAGGGTCTTAATCTAAAAGGAATCCTTGGGACGGGTCCCCGCTGCACGTATGCGCCTGTGTCTCTGTTGTGCCGTATCCTGGACGGGTGTAGCACGGTGGTCATCTGTAAAAGAGAGGAACTTAGGTGAAAAGTTGTCGTGCAAAAAGGTAGGTTTTAAAGGAACCATGTAAATTTCAAGATGAGTAAAAATTGCCACTTGTCTGCGCGCATTGAGCCCCTTGTGTTTGTGATAGGGGTGTGGCCATCAAACCTGTACGAATTACATATAGCTGCACCAGACTCGTCTAACCGTGTCCGTGGTCTTGACGACCTATCGAATACTTTAGTTGGTGAGTCCGTTTTAGTGTGCGACTGCCGAGGCGGCCGCACCCTCTTCAGCGCGCAGGGATCGCTCAATATTTCCATTTACTGTAATGATGTCACGTGGGCCGGGCATCTTAAGCGTGAGGGAAGCGTAATGCGGTATTGCATTAAAGAGAGCGAAAGCTTCGCGTCCAAGTAGTGCTTGATAGCCACTTTGGAACGGAGCAATGTGGAAGGTTAAATTTTTGCTACGGAAGTTATCGGGGAAGCCGAATATAACTTCTAGTAGCAGGCAGCCCATGCAATGAGCCCATCGGCCTGGCGTTACTCCTTTGACGGTAGTATTGCTGAGGCAAATTTTCGTTGGGTCTATCCCCATTTTGCGGATTGTGTCCTAATATATCAGGTTTAGACTGCTGCCACCATCCATCAGGACTCGTGTGAAGTGGTATCCATCAATTATTGGGTCTAATACCAAGGCAGCCCATCCTGCACGCCGGATACTTGCTGAGTAATCCCAATGGTCAAAAGTGATCGGTTGAGACGACCAGTGGTAGGACTCCGCTATGATAGTCCCTAGGGCATATTTATCTGGGAGTGCCGCTTTGTTTCTCCCCTTGAGCACGTGTACCACGTTTACTGTTTTGACTTCTGGTGGAAATTTCTTTTGTTCCCCAGTATCTTGCTTGAGAGGCTCATCCTCGTCTTCGCTTGGTGTATCCTCCCCCTTGTGTACGGCGTTGAGCTTGCCGGACTATTTGAAAACCCAACATTCTCTGTGGGTATGATTAGCGGGTTTACCCGGGGTGTTATGGATCTGATATATTTGGTCCAGAATTTTGTTGAGGCTGGACAGTTCATCTCTGGCGCCTTTAGAGGGCAGCTTTTGCTGACCTGGCAGAGAGCTCCTGAATCCAGCATTTACGGCCATGCTCTTCGGGCTATCTTCTTTATTCCGGCGCTTATTATTTTTGCTAGGTCGTGATTTCCCATTTTCATCTCTAACTTCGGATGTACTTGGGTCGCTGGTGCTGCATCTGGCTAGCCAGCTGTCCTCACCCGCGCAAAAGCGGGTCATGAGGCTTGTTAATGCTGCCATTGTTCCCGGCTTTTCTTGGCCGAGGTGTCTGGCCAGCCATTCGTCGTGGACGCTATGCTTAAAAGCTTCCAAGGCTTCGGCGTCCGGACAGTACTATTTGGTTCTTTTTAGTAAGAAACATGTTCCAAAGCTTTCGGGCTGACTCTCCGGGCTGTTGAGTTATATGACTTAAATCGTCCACATCCGGAGGTCGGACATGAGTCCCTTGAAAATTTGCCCGAAAGGCGTCTTCGAGCTCTTCCCAGCTTCCAATGGAGTTTTCGGGGAGGCTTTTAAGCCAGTGCCGAGCCGGCCCTTTGAGCTTGAGGGGTAAGTACTTTATGGTGTGGAGATCATCTCCTCGAGCCATATGGATATGGAGGTTATAGTCCTCAATCCAGACCCCAGGGTCTGTTGTTCCGTCGTATGCCTCTATGTTTATGGGTTTGAATCCCTCTAGAAATTCTTGGTCCAGTACCTCATCGGTGAAACATAGGGGGTATGCGGCACCCCTGTATCTGGGTGTACCATGTTGTTCAGATGTTTGTTGTGTTGCATCGTATGCTGGAGCGTGCTTGTGTGGTCCATAGATGGATCTGGTTGCGTCGTCCTTTTGATGCGAGCCCTCGCGTGGATCATGTATTGGCTTATGTGCGGCGTTGTTTGCCGCTCTATGTTGGCCGTGAGGACGTCTATCCGGCCAGGTGGCCGTTTTGATTTTTGGTTGCGGGGGATCTAAGGCCTCCTCATCGAATTCAGGTAGCAACTTCCGCTTCGGGTAGCTCTTGGTGGGGCGATTACCGCTGTACTTCGCTGCTGCGTTGAGTACTTTGTTCCATCTGATTCCGAGTGTGTCTTGTGCAGCCTTGAGTCTTTGCTTCTGGTTTTTTAGACTCCTCACGGTGGCAACAAGCCTTTGACGGGCATTCTGTTGCTCCAGGTGTCTGTCTGGTGTGATGTCGTCCGGACTATTGTCTTTGACAGAGTTAGGTTGTTCGGTTTGATTCTCCGTGTTGCCGTGGTTCGGCGATTGTTCACCTTGCTCTAACGCTGGGTATATATGATCGTTGTTTCTGCCGAGGAGGGATTTGGAGCGGCGCTTATGCTGCCGCTTTGACTGCTTCTCGAGGGGACAACTCTTCGTTGCGTCCTTCCATTCCTCGTCGTCGTTTTCTTTTGGTGTGTCCACCATGTATACGTCATGTGATGAAGTGGCCGTCCAGTGGCCTGTGGGCAGTGGTTCCTGTTCGTCTCCTGCATCGTCGTCCATACCGTCGATGTCTTCGGAGTCGAGGTCAAGCATGTCGGTTAAGTCATCGACAGTGGCTATTAAGTGGGTGGTGGGTGGGCAGCGAATTCCTTCGTCATCCGCATCCCAATCCTGCCGGATATAGTTCGGCCAGGATCCTCCTGACAAGGAGAGAGACCTTAATGTGTTCAGTATGTCGCCAAGGGGCGAGTGCTGAAAAATATCCGCGGAGGTAAACTCCATGATCGGCGCCCAATTGGATTCAATAGGAACGTGCGCAGGTAGTTCGGAGTCCGTGGCCGGAGAAGAATCCGGCGGTTTAGCAACACGGCTCTCGTGAAGGGTAAGGTCGATGTTCGGCTCGATCGGCGCTGAGGGTAAGGCCTCCGTGGCAGGGTCCATCCACCCGTCCATGGATGGCGTAACCGGCTCCGAATTGAGGTATGGAGCGGATGCCGGTGCGATCTCTCGGACACTGTCTGATGGTAGAGCTAAATCGTACTCATCGTGACCGTGCGACGCACAAGGAAGAGGCTCGAATCCATCGAAGATCAAGTCTCCGCAGATATCGGCTGTGTAGTTTAAGCTTCCAAACCTGACCTGGTGGCTAGGGGCGTAACTTTCAATCTGCTCCAGATGGCCAAGCGAGTTGGCCCGCAGTGTGAAGTCGCCGAACACAAAGATCTGTTCGGGGAGAAAAGTCTCACCCTGGACTGCATCTCTATCGATGATAGAAGGAGCCATCAGGTAGGGGGTCCCGAACTATGCGTCTAGGTGGATGGTACCAGGAGGCAGGGGGCACGAAGTTTTACCCAGGTTCGGGCCCTCTTGATGGAGGTAAAACCCTACGTCCTGCTTGATTAATATTGATGATATGGGTAGTACTAGAGTAGATCTACCACGAGATCAGAGAGGCTAAACCCTAGATGCTATCCTATGGTATGATTGTCTGTTGTCCTATGGACTAAAACCCTCTGGTTTATATAGACACTGGAGAGGGCTAGGGTTACACAAGGTTGGTTACAAAGGAGGAGATATACATATCCGTATTGCCAAGCTTGCCTTCCACGCCAAGGAGAGTCCCATCCGGACATGGGATGAAGTCTTCAATCTTGTATCTTCATAGTCCAACAGTCTGACCAAAGGATATAGTCCGGCTGTCCGGAGACCCCCTAATCCAGGACTCCCACAGGCCGCATCCAGGAGATCGCTCCTGTAACCGCTCAGGCCCTAGAGCCAGAGCAGGCGGCACCATCCAAAGACGTGAGGATTAACCCCACCTCGAAGGCCGCAGATTCCACGACGTTGGAGCCGCACATGGACCTAGTCTCACACGATGCGTATGCCAATGGAACGCCGGAATCACCTCCGGTCGTAGGTTCCGAACCGCGCGAGCCCGCGGACTCCGAGCTTGATCATTTATCGATCTTCAAATTTAGTGCCGTAGACATGTTCCAGCACTCACCTTTGGGTGATGTGCTAAACTCATTAAAAAACCTATCCTTGGCGGAGGACTCTCAGCCGAACTATATCCGGCTCGAACTCGGGGCTGACGATGGAGAATTTTACTTCCCACCCGCCACCCACTTTATAGTCACGATCAAGGATTTGACCGACGAACTTGATTACGACTCCGAGGACATCAATGGTATGGACGACGATGCCGGAGAAGAAGAGGCCCAGAACCCGCCGTTCACTGGATGCTGGACGGCCACTTCCTCGTATGACGTATACATGGTGGATGCACCAAAGGAGCATAGCGGCGACGATAAGGAAGACCCAGTTGAGGATAAACCTTCAGAAATATAGTCCAAGCACCGGGGTCAGTGGCTCCGCTCTAAGTCCCGCCGCAGTAAAGACAACAACACCGGCACAGGAGAAGATAACACTCCGGAAGGTGCTGAAGACAAGGAAGACCCCGTCGATAAAGCAAACAAACAAGATGAACGGGAAGATGAACAGGTTAGCCCTGTTAAATAGACCACGCACAAAGATTCGGAGGATGATAATTACCTTCCGCTCTCCGAAGATGAGCTGAGCCTCGGCACTGAAGACTTCATCGTGCCCGAGGAACCTCTTGAGCAGTAGTGCTTCAAGCACCAGCTAATAGCTACGGCAAGGAGCCTGGAAAAGAAGTAGCGGCAGCTTTAAGCCAAACAAGATTTGCTCAATGATAAATGGACTGATGTCCTAGCAGTCGAAGAATACGGCCTCAAGTGCCCAACCAAAAGCTACCCAAAGCGCAAATTGCGACCTAAGTTCAATGAGGAGGCGTCGTAGTACATACCACCATCGCACAATACGGCTGACCGACCACCACGTGGTCGGTACAAAACATCAACTCATGCCGAACACTAGCCCGCCCCGCCTCATCACTCAGGTAGAGGTAAATTAGCCCACGACCATACATATGACCTCTGGAAGAACCTGAACAATAAAGCAGGACATACCAGATCAATCTACGGATCACAAGAACGCGCCTCGACACGCGACAACGACCACCTATTCGGACGTGACAAACCCAGTCATGCGCGGGCTGAGCAATGCAGACGGACTCTATCAGAGCTGTGTCACGATACGACCCGATATAGAGGCCCCGCACACCCTCATTGCTTCACTGATAATGTCTTGGATCACGAATTCCTGGAAGGATTCAAGCCCGTGAACATAGTATCATACGAAGGAACCACGGACCCCGCGGTGTGGATCGAGGACTTCATTCTCCACATCCATATGGCCCGCGGAGATGACCTCCACGCCATAAAATACCTCCCTCTAAAACTCAAAGGGCCAGCTCGGCATTGGGTAAATAGTCTGCCTGAAAATTCCATTGGCAGCTGGGAGGACATGGAAGAGGCTTTCCTCGACAACTTCCAGGGTAGATATGTTCGACCTCCAGACGCTGATGACTTAAGCCATATAGTTCAACAGCCCGGAGAGTCCGCCATGAAATTCTGGACAAGGTTCTTAACTAAAAAGAACCAATTTGTCAACTGTCCGGACGCCGAAGCTCTAGAAGCTTTCAAGCATAGCATCCGCGACGAGTGGCTCGCTCGCCACCTCAGCCAACAAAAGCCAGAATCCATGGCGGCCCTCACGGCACTCATGACCCGCTTTGGTGCAGGCGAGGACAGTTGGTTGGCCCATAGAAAAAAACAAAGCAAGCGACGCCGGCACCACTGAAGTTAAAAGCAGCAAAGACAAGTACCTACACAATAGATACAAGCGCCGAAACAATAGTGACAACACCGAGGATACGGCGGTCAACGCCGGATCCAGTGGCTCTAAGTCCGGTCAGCGGAAGAAGCCGTTCCAAAGGAACAATTCTGACCCATCCATCTTGGACCGCATACTTGATTGTCCATGGCAATTCACGGCACCCCTGACAAGCCTCATAATCATACAAATAGAGAGTGCTGGGTTTTCAAACAGGCCGGCAAATTAAACGCCGAGAATAGGGAAAAGGGATCGCAAAGCGAGCAATGATGAAGAGCCACGACAACTGAACACAGGGGGACAAAAGAAGTTTCCCCCTCAGGTCAAAACGGTGAACATGATATATGCTACCCACATTCCCAAGAGGGAGCGCAAGTGTGCGCTCAGGGACGTATACGTGATAGAGCCAATCACCACAAAATGCAATCCATGGTCGTCAAGCCCGATCACTTTTGATCGTCGGGATCACCCGACCAGTATCCGTCACGGAGGCTCAGACGCACTGGTGTTAGACCCAATAATTGATGGGTTCCACCAGACTCGTGTCCTTATGGACGGTGGTAGGAGCCTCAATCAGCTCTATCAGGATACAGTGCAAAAAATGGGCATCAAGGATCAAGCCTACAAAGACCACCTTTAAAGGAGTCATTCTAGGTGTAGAGGCCCATTGTATGGGCTCGATCACATTAGAGGTTGTCATCGGATCTCCGGAAAACTTCCGAAGCGAGGAGGTAGTCTTCGATATCGTCCCATTCCGAAGCGGCTATCATGCACTGCTCGGACGAACTGCATTTGCTCGATTCAACGCAGTGCCACACTATGCTTATCTCAAGCTCAAGATGCCCAGCCCACGCGACGTCTTAAAAGTCAATGGAACTATGGAACGCTCTCTCCATACAGAATAGCACACAGCTGCCCTAGCAGCAGAAGTACAAAGCGGCCTTCTCAAGAAGAACCTTCATTCGGCTGCCGAGCCCTCGGACACCCTTAAGAGGGTTTGGACTACTCTGCAGCAGGAGAGATCCGCTTGTCAGGAGCTTGACTTGCAATTCGGCCTCCGTCTCAGTCCCGATCAAGCGGTGGCATGTGCTCCGCGCGTGCATAACTACGCACTCAAAATTCCTTGGGCATCGACGGAGGCATAGCTAGTTTGTGATCCACGACACAGCTCAACCGACATCGCATACACACATCATTTCACTTATGCTTGTTTTCTTGCAAGTTTTAATCCTACAGGCCCCATCGGGTGGTCTGGTTATCGGTCCTCTTGAAGGATAAATATACCAAGATGGCGAGGAGCATAGATATACGGGGACTTTTTAGGTGATTCCATTAACGATAACTCTACCTCTCTTCTAGGACCCACATGCAGCTCACCCCTGGTTTCGGCATGTTAAATAGCCTGTTTCTTATTGCACTACTTGTATCAATGCGCTTTGATGTACTAATTACATTACAATGAAAACAGTTTGTAGCTGGAGCTGTAGGACCCCAGCATTTTACCTTTACATCTTTTCTGTTTTCTTTCTCTCTTTTCTTTTTTTCAGTTTCCCCGTGGATAACCCCATCAGGTAGCATCCGTACACTTTGGTACATTTTGATGTTTGCCAAGGGCTTTATAGCACCCCACATTACGGCAACAGAAGTCCGAACACTTCTTATAAGTATAGTTCGGCACCCCAAATTTAGCATTATATGCATTGGATCCGAATCATGTATTTGGTCAATAGTTGGGTTGGCCGGCTCCTGTGCTTGCTACCCTACGTTTCGCTTCATCGGCTAGGTTAGTAAAGGGAGAACTACTGCGATTGTGCCCTGGTATAAACCGGATGAGCAGCTCAGTAGAGAAAGCAGAAAACTGACTGTCATGATGCGGCGAGAGCCGGTCAGCTGTTTAGAGGTCTCAAATCATTGGAGGTTTTTCCGAATTTGGTGAAGGATCGTACTTCCCAATCAGACGCTGACAGCACTCTGGTTCATATACCAGGGTCTGCGCCCATGTTTTATTATAAAACTCCTATGGCTAAGTCAGGGTGTTCAAGCCGTATAGTTTGGTTGCCTGGTTCGTTGCGCTAAACAACTCCTTCAAGGACCATATAATTGGATCAATATTGTTTAGATACCATCCCGAACACCTCCGTACTACCTACGTGAGGGCAAAAGCAGACGACTGGCCAACCCTCAGATTTCATACAACACGGCAGCACAGGAGGACACAATCAAAACATATGTTATATTACAAATCGGATTTGTTGTCATCATCATAGAAGACAAAATACGAGTGTATTCACTCAAAAATAATGTCCCGCCCGCACTGTGTGGCTACAATACGAGACCCTTGTAGGATATCCGCAAAATAGCGCTCGGGTCTACGGTGGTCCTTGCCCTTCGGCGGCCCCTTGGTCAGCTCGATGGCATCCATCTTCACCCACCACATCTTGCAGCGAGCAAAGGCCATCCGGCACCTTCAATACAGACCGACCGCTTTACGACCTCAAGTCGCGTGCTGGCACTAACAAGCCGCTTCACAAGCCCGAAGCAGCTATTGGGTACTGGCGCGGCAGGCCATAGCCAGACTATCAGGTCCCTCATGGCCAGCTCGGCCGCCTTGTGCAGCTCGACCAACTGTTTCAGCTGGTCGCTGAAGGATACCGGATGTTTTGGTCCAATATATTGAGACCAGAACAAGTTCTCCGTCGAACTCCCTTCCTCGGCTCGATAGAATTTAGCAGCATCGGATACGCTGCACGGCAAATCCATAAATGCCCCTGTAGAGCACCAAATTCGGGTAAGTAAAAGGAGCATTTCCTTCACATACTTGCTTTGCATAATGAAAAGCCTTACCCGCCGCAATCTTCTTAGCCGCCTGGAGTTCCTGAAGGGCCCTCTGGGCCTCGGCTCGACCCTCTTGTGCGTTGTGGCGGGCCATCACAATTTTGGACGCCTGCGTCTTAGAATCACGCTCCAGGGACTCGTACTTCTTAACGGCATCCTTGAGCTCTTGCTGAACCTCGCTGACCCGAGCCTCGTGCTTTTCGCGTACAGCGTGTTCCTTGGCCGCTTTGTCCTCGGCCTCGGCTAATGCTTTCTTGAGGGCCGCCACCTCGGTCGTGGCCCCTAGCATAGTCCATGACACTTTAGTCAGCACGAAGAATTCATCCTTCCTAACATACACGCACAAGTTACTTCATACCTTGGTTGTCCTCCAACTGCTTCTTCACAAGGCTGAGCTCTTCCTTGGCCCGCTCCAGGTTCCGCTTTAGTTCGGAGACCTCCGCAGTATGAGCGGTAGCAGCCAGTAGCAACACCTGCTTATTTACATAGACATCATATGTTAGACTCCTGCGAAATTGTTTTGATCCTCTGTTCAGCTTTTCTTTCCGAACACTGAAAAGAGCATCAGGGGCTACTGTCTACACTATGATATTCTTTCTACAAATATTATTACCTCAAAGCCTGTTAAAAGGCTAGTGCAGGCTTCGGTCTGCCCGCTTTTGGCAGGCTGAAACTTTTTGATCACCGTACCCATAAGGACACAATGTTCATCTACAATGGAAGCACCTCGAAGTGCTTCCAGCAGATCATCTGGCGCCTCTGGTCGGACAAAGGTCACCAGCGGAACAGGAACACCCCCTCCTTTTGGAGAAAGTCGTTCACTGGACTCCAGAGCCATACAGGTCTCCGGAATGATATCAGGCTAAGGGCCGAATGGAACTCGGCCCCCACCATCAGTCCCCATGGGGGATTCTTCCCCCATGTGTTCGACGGCCGTGGAGTCATCCTTGGATGCCGCCCTGACGATCTCCGGAGCCTCCCCTTGGTTGGGAAAGTCCCTTTCGGACACCACCACGTCATCGCCTTTGGGCGAGGTAGAGTGAGAAGGTGGCGGCGACATGCTAGCCATCTCCTTTGAGTCTAGTGAGCCCTCTGTCGAGGATTGCGGAGAACTGTTGCGGGCTGGACTGCAATAGCAAAAATTAGACATATTAATATGGCAAAGGGGAAGGGCCATACATTTGAATGAGCCTAAGGTCTTTGGTACTTATGAAGCGGCCCGAGGCTTGGTCCGGGGTATTCGTTCCGCACTGCTATCGTCATCCCACGCGGAGTTATCCGCGAGGGATCCCTTCCCCCTCTTGGGTGCCTTCGCCTCCAGGTTCATGGAGGCCACCCTTTTATTCCTTCCCCCTCAAGGGGGAGTTGTCCTCTTCCTCCTCCTCCTCGTCGTCTCCGGACGATAGGTCCGACGTATCCTTTCGACGAAGGCCACTCCTGGTCCATTTTGGCCACCTTCTTGGTCTTCTTCTCTGGCACGTCATAAGGCGCCGGAACAACATCTTCGTCAGGAGTGGAGTCTCTTTTTCTTCGGGTAGCGGGGCTGGACAGTTAATCCGCCTCGCTATGTCGGTCCAGACCTAAGGAAAAATTTGATAGGAGGGCTTAGACTTCTTTCTCACAATACGCTAGTAAAGATTATGCCTTGAGAGCATGAAAGAACTTACCGAATTGGCTTGGCGCTTTGAGCTAAGCCCACGATCCTCGGTTGTAGGCGGTGGCGTCTCGCCAGCCTTGAAGAGCACTTTCCAGATATCCTCGTGCGTTGTGCCGAAGAGCTCTAGCAGCGTCTGTTGCTTGGACGGATCGAATTCTCACAAATAGCAACTCCGGCGTTGGCACGGGAGGATCCGGTGGATGAGCATAAACTAGATCACATTGACAACCTTGATCTTGTTGGATATCATGTTCCGGACACACGTCTGGAGCCCTGCCAGCTCGACCAAAGAACCCTAGGTTAAGCCCTTCTCTTGCCAGGAGGTGAGACACATCGGAACTCTGGATCAAAATTCGGGGGCCGCCATCCAGTTTGTGCCGCGCGGCTCGGTGATGTAGAACCACCCTGATTGCCACCCCTTCACTGTTTCCACGAAAGAACCTTTGAGCCAGGTGACGTTGGGCATCCTACCCAACATAGCTCCTCCACACGCTAGCTATTGACCGCTCACCACCTTTGGCTTCACATTGAAGATCTTCAGCCATAGGCCGAAATGAGGTGGGATGCGGAGAAAGGCCTCGCACATGACTATAAATGCCGAGATGTTAAGGATAAAGTTGGCGGCTAGATCATGGAAGTCTAGCCCATAATAAAACATCAATCAGCGTACAAACGCGTGGAGATGGAATCCCAGCCCGTGGAGAAAATGCGTGAGGAATACCACTCTCTCATGAGGCTCGGGGGTGGGGACAATCTGTCCCTTGGTCGGAAGTCGGTGAACGATCTCCTTGGCCATGTATCCGGCCTCTCGGAGCTCCTCTATATCTTTCCTCTCAATGGAGGAGGCCATCCACTTGCCGCCAGCTCCGGATCCAGACATGGTTGGGTGTTTGTTTGAATGGGAACAAATGAGGACTTGGGCGTTGGAGGTCAAGAACGAAGAGGCAGGAAGAAAGCGTGGGAGAAGAAAGGGGAATCTTATCTCCTTATAAGGGCGGTGAATATCGAACTCCCCACCATTCGCCTTAAAATTCGCCTGCTCCCAAGGGTTGTCTAAACGGCACGATTGGGTTACCCACGCCCGTGTTGATGGGAATCCCGTAATAAGGGGACACCATCTCTGCTTTGACAAGACGTGCCAATGACAACTGTGTCACGAAAAGTGGGGCGAAAAATGGTTTGAAATTATGGCCGGACAGGCGTGACATCACATTACTAAAGATGATAGCAGATTGGACTCATTAGTTATTATATTCTTTCTGCAGTTGTGTGTGGTGTGTGTTATAGGTCCGGACACGATCAATTGGTCTGGAGACTATTTGGGAGTTCGGAAGGAGGAACCCGCCTTGCAATGCCGAAGATAGCACAACGCGTCAGATACCTTGTCATTGAAGCCAGGTTCGGGGGCTAGAGAGGGAGTCCTGGACTAGGGGGTCCTCGGGCGTCCGGCCTGTTATCTATGGGTCGGACTGATGGGCTATGAAGATATGAAGACTGAAGACTGTACCGATGTCCGGATAAGACGCTCCTTGGCGTGGAAGGCAAGCTTGGCGAACAACTATGAAGATTCCATCTTATGTAACCGACTCTATGTAATCCTAGATCCCCCCGGTGTCTATATAAACCGGAGGGTGTAGTCCGGAAAGGAGACACTCAATACCGTAGTCATACAGGCTAGACTTCTAGGGTTTAGCCATTACGATCTCGTGGTAGACCAACTCTTGTAATACTCATATTCATCAAGATCAATCAAGCAGGAATTAGGGTATTACCTCCATAGAGAGGGCCCGAACCTGGGTAAACATCGTGACCCCTGTCTCCTGTTACCATCAACCTTAGACGCACAGTTCGGGAACCCCTACCCGAGATCCGCCGGTTTGGCACTGACACTTGTGCCCTATTGAAAGGGTTGGGCTTCTTCCCAGCACTTCCATTGCCATTTCCGTTCTTCAATTCCGGACAATCATTGGCATAGTGCCCAGTCTTCCCGCACTTGAAACAGGTAATGTGACTTTGATCCTTCTTGGCGTGTGTGGCTGGGTTAGAGCAGTTCTGGTTACTGCCTGCTCCATTCCCGTTTCCATTCTTGGGGCCGCTATGGTTATGCGAACTACCTCCATTGTTAGTGTGGCCTCCATGGTTATGGGTCAATCTCCCAAGTTTGGGGTGAAACGAGGCTTCTACTGAGCTCCAGAATTATACTTTCCTTGTCCATACTTCCTCTTGCGGCTCTCAATTTGTTGTTGCTTCCCTTCAATCATAAGAGCCTTTTCTATCAGCTCCTCGTAGTTGTTAAATGTTGCCACCATCAACTGCATGCTCATCTCATCATTTAGCCCTTCCATAAACTTCTCTTGCTTCGCGGCATCTGTGGCCACATCATTCTGGGCATAACAAGATAGCTTGCTAAACTCATCTACGTACTAGGCCATAGTACGATTTCCCTGGCGCAAGTTACGAAACTCACGCTTCTTCATGCTCATAGCTCCAGTTGATACATGGGCTGTGCTGAAAGCTTTCTGAAACTGCTCCCAAGTAACATTGGCTATTGGAAAAGTGGCTGTGTAATTCTCCCACCATGCGGCTGTGGGTCCATCCAATTGGTGTGAGGCAAAACACACCTTCTCAACATCTGTGCAACTGGCAGTGGTTAACTCCCTTCCAATCCTAGGTAGCCAATCATCCGCAACTGTGGGCTCGGTGCTACTGGAAAACACCAGCGGCTGTAACCTCCGAAAGCGGGCTAAGTTGTCAACTAGAGGTGGTGGCGGTGGGTTGTTGTTGTTGTTGTTGTTGTTGTTTTTGCCCTGATTCTGAACTAGCAACTGCATCAGGATATTCTGCTGCTGGATCAACTATGTAAGCTCTAGTGGGAAAGCAAAATCGGGGTCATGTCTCGGAGGCATCTGATGGGTTTGAGAGGGGAGAGATTAGAATAGAATGAGGTCTAAGGAGAAAAGTACTACCCATATGGACATGAGGCAAACACAATCATGTCATATTACTCAATCAATCAAGCAAGGGCATACAATCGATCTAACTATCATTACAGTGCTCATTCTATTCTATATACATGGGGAAACACTACTGATCATATGGTGGTCTACTAGAAATTTTGATCGGTGGAAGACTCCATGATATCTGCTCCAGCTTCCTCTTCATAATCATCATCACTATCGTCGGGGTAGGAGTCGGTGTCATCGATGATGATGTTGCCTTCAGAACGAATTTCCTTGGGTTCGTCGTCTTCTCCTCCTGGCGCGGGGTCTCCCATGAACACTCCTAGCTTCCTTGTCATGTCGTCATTCTTCTCCACAAGTATCATCATTTCCTCCTCATATCCATCGCGTGTAGACTTAAGCTCCTCTTCTAGCTCTGTGATCCTTGTCATCGCCTTCTTCAAATATATCATGCTTGCACACATCTGGTTCTCCTGGCAACGAATATGATGGTTTAACTCCTAGATGAATGCTGCAATGGACCTGTCCTTCCTGGTGCTGATCATCTCCCATTTCTCATCTCGGTGCCCACATATTCGGTAGATAGTGTCCTTAAGCTCCTTATGGTAAACTTCACCGATGCGTCCTATGGCGATGTGGGCTGCCATGCTCTTGCTTAGACTCCAGGTTGGTGCGTCAAAGGAAAACTCTATGGGTTTAGTGATGTGACAGCCTAGTTTTTCCCCTCCTTTATTTCACTAATTTTTCATTTGGTTTGATTTTGAATTTGGAGATTTTTGAATCTTTTCATATGGACTTAAACACTTGGGTACCCTTGGCTTTCACCCAAGTGCCTCATTCCCCATATAATCATCATTCACTCTCTGGTTCTACCCAAAATAATATTTTGAATATTTTTCTTTGATGAAAAATATTCATTTTCCCCCTCCAAAACCCTAGCTCGTTCAATGAGCTCCAAAGCAACCCCAATTTTTCTTACCGACAAAAATCTGAGAAAAATCACAAATATTCTCTGAACCATAGGGCACCTTCCTGAGCAAAAATATTGTACCACTTTTTGGAATATTTTTGCTATAGAAAATATTTTCTGTTCTGGACAGAAATGGTGGTTTCTAGAGAAACTACCATTTTACTTCCTCCATTGTACCTGATTTTTCTTGTGCATCATAACCTTAGTCGATGATTGCTAGCCTCCAACTCCTAGCCATTTAACCTCAGTAACCTCTCAAAGTTACTGATCGTAAACCGACCAAACGAGTGAAATCTTTTCTACTGCATCTGGAGTCAAACCAAAGCGTGGTAATCTTCAAAACTACCACGAACAACAAGCCAAACATTATCTTTGGACGTTGGTCGGCCTGTGGGCAGAGTTCACGCAGTGACCACGCGTGTCCATGATGACAGCCTGTGTGTCGACGCGCTCTGACTGCCGTCGAGCGCTCTATTTCTTGCATGCTCACTTCCCCGACTGCCATGGAGTGCCAAACCACGCCACCACCCTCGTCTCAACTCCCTTAACTCCCTCTGGCACTCGCCGATGCCGGAGCTTTCCGCAGCGAGCACGGGCGCTGTCCGGCCAACGTAACAGTGCGGTACGAACTGTGCTCGTCGCCTTCTCCGTGATCCTGTGCTCGTCTCCGTTCGCCCACAGTCCCCGTGTGAGCTGCGTCGCCTTCTCCTTCTCTCATTGACGCTGCTCGTCGCCGGGCGCAGTGTCCAGGTGTCGCCGCCGGAGCCCGATCCACTCCTCGCCGCTCGCCTATAAATGGAGCCACCCCAGCCTCCTCAAGCACCATCCTCCACTCCCACACACTCCACAAACGTGTAGGTAGCTGTGGCCCGATCGTGCAGACCGCGGGACGCCGTCCCCAAGATCGAGCGTGCTGGCGATCCTCTCGGGTTGCCACGGTAGCTCCAGCCTCTCCCAGGCCTGGGCAACCTTTCCAGAGCCTCCGCCGCTCTTCGGTGAAGCCATTGCGTCCACTTGGAGGCCCTGGAGTCGTCGCAGTTCGCCGTCGTCTTCGTCTCCGGTGACCTCCGCTCTCTGCCTCCGCTTGCGAGGTCAAATCCGACGCCGTCCGGCCACCCCTAGCTACGCTACGGGTACGGGCAGGTGCGCCTCGATCCCCTCTCTCACTACTAGGAAAAGGGCTATAGCCAATATGGACAATAATGGCACACCATTTATGTGGTGTGCCACTGCTATATAGTAGTGGCGCACTAGATACAGGTGCGCCATTAGTGTCCTCATTACTAATGGCGCACCACACACACGGTGCGCCATTACTAGCAATTTTTTTTATTTTTCCAAAACTATTAATGGCGCACTAGCGCACAGTGCGTCATTAATAGTTTTAACTAGTAATGGCGCACCACACACACGGTGCGCCATTACTAACAATTGTTTTCCAAAACTAGTAATGGCGCACCACAATCAAGGTGCGCCACTACTAACCATTATATTTTTTTGTTTTGCAAAACTACTAATGGTATTTCTTCTGTTCTAGTCCTCATGGATATTTATTTATGTATTTATTCGGGTATTGAATTTCCAACTCAAAAAAAGTATTGAATTTGTTAATATTTTTTAAACTCATGAATATTTTTAAATTTCATGGGCACTTTTTGAATTCGTGAATATTTTTTCAAATTTGGTGATATTTTTTCACATTCATAAATGTTTGCAAATTTGATCGTCATTTTATAAAAAATTATTAGATGTAACTAAAAATAATAAAAATAAATTTAGTAATGGCGCACCAGGAGAAGGTGCGCCATTGCTATCAAGGTACTTATGGCGCACGCCTAGGAGGTGTGCCATTGGTATACCAATTTTTATGATATTTTTTCAAATATTTTCAAATAACAAATTTGATGATATTTTGAAATAACAAATTTGATGATATTTTTTATATTCATAAATATTTTCAAATAGCAAATTTGATGATATTTTTTCACATTCATAATGTTTTCAAATTTGATCTTCATTTTCTAAAAATTAGTAGATGCAACTAAAAATAATAACAAAAAAATAGTAATGGCGCACCAGGGGAAGGTGCGCCATTGCTATCATTGCGTTTATGGTGCAACACTAGATGGTGCGCCATTGCTAACCCTCCCCCTTGTAAAATCCACAATCCCCGATCGATCCCCAATCTCACACAACCCTCGATCGACCTGCTGCCCCCGACCTGCGCCGCCGCCCCTAACTGGGCCGCCCCGACCCACTGTGCCGCCGCATCTCCAACGCCTTCTTCTCCACCAAACCCCCTTCTTATCCACTGCCATCAGAGGCACCTGTGCTCCTCTCGCGCGTCAGATCCCGCGTGCCGCCTCATCTTCATCGTCGGCGAGCAGCACTTGCAGTCTCCGCCGCCTCGAGGTACACCGTAGCCACGCGCTCTAGCCGGCTCTCCTTTCCTTCATCTAATTTCCCTTGTTATCCGCTGTAGGTCGCTGCCTCACTTTCTCTTTCCCATAGGTCACCGCCGTTGTGCAACCGAGCCGCAAGACCTCCCCGCCGTCTATCCCCGCCTCCCCCAAGCTCGCCGTCTCCGCCCTCCGTCGTATCCGCTCCGGCCACCACCTCATCGTGGTCAGGTAATCTTCATTGCCCTCCTCCCTCTGCCTCTCTTCTCCTCTCTTCCTCCTCTCCTCCCTCCCGGCCATGCCCTCTTCTTCTCTCTTTTGTTGGTTTAGGTCAAATCCCTCTCGAATTTAGTTCAAATTAGGTCCAAACCCACTTTGAATGAATGTCCCTGGTGGATAGTGAGCCTGAAAAGTGGTAGTAGTTGAAATTAGAAGAAAATGTGGCATCAAGATATCTTAGACAAAAAAAATTTGTCTACTCAAATGATTGGCAAAGCATTTGGTGTTATCTATAGTCATGCTGTCAACTAAGACTACTATTTATGTGGAGCTATTTTCTTGAGTTCAGTAAGACAAAATTTGGCTATTATTGCAATTTGAATATGAACTATCATATTCAGTTGTGTTGTTTAAATGATCCAACGTGGAGAAGTAGCAGCATGTGGGTTGCAGATTTTTAAGTTTGTCTTTTAGGAATTCTAGTATCTTGGATAATTGGAAAAGCTATTGCTGTTCCTATCAGATTAGGTTTCTGGAAGTGATATATTCCCGTATACTTAAGATTGTTGATGATTCTGGCTCTAACTATCTTGGTTAATACTGTTTCCTTTGAAAATCTGTTGTCTATGCATTTCAAGCGGTGGAACTGGCTGGTTGAACTTCGGTAGCGCAAGTGGAATCAGATTGAAATCTATCTAAAAAATGCAAGCACATTTCAAGCGGTAGAACTGGCACATGTGTGAAAAGACCAAACTAAACATTCTTAGATAGTCTGGTTGAACTTTGGTGGCACAACTGGAACCAGAATACAGGAGGTATTACCGCTGTAATTAAAAAATGCATTTCTTGTTTGGTATAGTAGTATTTGGTTGAGGAAGTTGCAAAAAGGCATCACAACAGTATATCAATAAAAAACAACTCAATCATTGTGTTTCTCCCTATGATGGCCATGCCCAACTTTTGCTTGGATGAGTTGTTCAATAGCTGCCTTTGAAAATGATGGGGTTGATGATGCAGGTCATTCAATAACTGTTCCCGGAGTAACACTTGATCGACCATGAATTAATAAATCGTGCATGGTATCAAGTGAGCCATGCACAACCATGAAAACAGCTTGCTTGCTACTGTTTGAAATAGTTAGTCAAATGAATTGCTTGCTTGCTACTGTTTTTATTCAAAAATTATTGGAGTTTATATCATATATATTGCTGGCATGTATTTCATATGTTCTGTAGCATTAAGGCTACATAGCATGCCATTTTTGTGCCTTGTATTAATTGCTTTCCCTACATGTTTGCAGGTTTAAGTGAAAAAAGAGGAAGAAAGGAGAATCAGGGTAGGGTTTCATGGCTAGAAGATATATTGCTGGGTTTTGTCTCCAATCATCATGTCGTGATGATATAGGGGGGTTTTGTCTCCGACCATCGTGTCATGATGATATTGTGGGGTGTTGTTGGGTTGCAGCGGGGCGGGGTGGGATAATGATTTTGCAGGTACCCCGAGAGGCCATTGAGTTTGCTGGAATGTCGATTAACTTCTGTTCCAGCAAATTCGGGTACTCCATATGTCCTATTTTCTGCAAAGGTCATGCTGAAATTTTCCGTGAATTTTAGCATGACTTTGCTAAAAATAGGACATATGGGGTACTTGCGACTAATGCATGTGCCGGGGTATCTTAGTACTTAATTAAGTAGGATCAACTACCTCTTGTGTTATACATATAGAAGTGTGATATCAACTCATAGTCATTACTAATGTCAGTTGCTCGTCATCGATAAACCCTAATCTGGTAGGATGACCTACTAAAAAAGACCATACCACATATTCTATTTGGATGGCCCTGCTAACCCTTGACCATAAATACTTGAGATGGACGTAGCAGGCATAAAGAAAGAAATGTTTTTATGCCAACTCCACTGGGCCTGGCTGAAAATGCACAAGTGTGCATGACTTACAATATTCTATTGTAAAGCTAAACAGGAAAGAGGAACCACTCATCCTAACCATTTGCTCTCAAAATTACCACTTCACTTCTTACTACTGAAAATCTTAGACCATCTCCATTCACCAATAGCTCAAACTAGTTCGAAGGGCGTGTTTTCACCACACTGTAGATTATCTTATTGGACACAACAGATATTTGCAGAAGTAACTTCCTATTCACCTAAAGGCATGAATTATCCAAATCTTGATTCATCCTCATTAAAGCTTTCCATCTGAATGGATTCTGCTACCTATCTATCCTCTAGAAGACCCTCCACCTATGTTTCTAATTAGATACCTTTCTTTCAACTCTTAACCAGTTCCATTTCTCCATTTCTCCACCCTCCATTTCTAATTAGATACCCGTCGGGCGCTACGGTTCTAGCTGTACTAGCATGCTATATGTATCATAGTATTTGAGGTGTATTAGTGATAATATTCGACGATGTACGGACGCAAGAGATGATGTAGTTTTGAATTATGAACATAGGAAATGTCGTCATTGGACGAAAAAAGTCTCCCGGGGGAGTGCGGCTGGTGCCACGACGATCGAGGTCTGTGCGACAGGCCTCACCCGGATGATGATCGGCGCTTCAACATTAAGCTCGAGGAGACCATCGAATTTGAAATGGTACGCAACAACGACAATTGTTTCTTTCATAATTAAGCATGACTTCAACTATTTCAACATGTAATGTTCATCTTTTACAATTTGAGTATAGCTTATCCCATGCCACGCAAGACGTTATGTCTTGGAGAGGATGGATTTTGAAGACCATGAAAATTATTATGAAACAAAGAAAATTCACCTAAGGACTCATCATGATGTGGATTTTGAAGTAAAGTTGTACAATTCTGAGAGCATAACCCATTTTGGTTGCAAAAATTGGGAAGCATTTTGCAAGATGTATGGTTTTGATGAGGGTATGATTGTCACCATGGATCTTGGTGATCCTGAAATCGAGTAAGACAATATGGACATTTGGGTCCTTGTTGATACGCCTCCAATTCTACCGCTATGTGAGTTTCTCAAACATAGTTATTAGCTAATTTATATTGTTTATTTCAAAATAGTTGATAGCTTATTTACAGCTGATTTTCATTCTTCAAAGAATGTGCGGGAGATGGTAGACAAAACCCACTACACTGATGGCTCCGAATTAACTTACAAGGAGAGAAATCATCTGGTCGGATTTTGTACTGACATTGAGAATTACAATATCTACAATCAAACTCCTCAACATTATGGTCAATACGTGCCACTAGTGCGTGTGTTGAACTACGGTAACTACCATAGAGATACCCTGGTATGATTTTTTACTATTACGATATCTGTGCATCTTTTGCATACTTCTAAAACTATTACATCATTGCTAACTATGAAGTTATTACTATGTGTTTCAACAGATAATCCCAGAGAATTGTGTGCCTCTTTTGTTGTATCAGAAAGGTAGCCTTAATGTTTTGAACATACAGCCAGGTCATCCTATGAATCTTAACTGTCCATACCAGATTTCTAAAAGGAATGGAGACATGCAAATCAAAGGATGGAAAAAATGTATGGACACTCGTAAGGAGGTTCTTGGAAGAAAAAGGAAGTGAAGCGCAAGAATTGGAGACAGGATGATCTCCATTCTCCATAATGGAGAGTCAGGGTCTATATTGTTTTATGCTATTTTACCTTAAAGAGGGTATTTAGGTCCTACCTAATACTGATGATCATGTGCAAAGAACAATTAAGTAGGGTTGGTTCGATGACTATGAGGATGATGATCGTATGACTTGTTATTAATAACGAGTAGAAGTTGTATGATGATGATTAGTAGGACTTGTTATTATAATGATGCATGATGCGAGCATGAAGAGTTATTATATATCTATGGGCGAAATGAACATGGATTGGATTGAAGTGAAGGAAACATGCATGTGGTGCATGTCGAAAGTGGTACAATCCAAACTTGATAAAGTTAGGATTAGTATTACTTTCAACATGCACCACATATTGCCTCAGTTCAATATAAGTCATGTTTAGGCATAGCAGTAGCAGTAGCACGGAGATAAGAGAGGACACATCTCTCAATTATCTCCGAATGCAGTATTACTTTCGACAAACTTGCTACTCGCGGTCTCGAGACTTGTAATGTTCTAACTTTGTTCAGTATTTTGAATTCGGAGACTAATATGATGAATTGTATTCGGAGACTAATCTTCTATTTTATTTGATGAATCTGCTGTTTATATGTTGTGATGTCTATATTCTGTGCAGTAATATATTTTGTAACCTGTGCAAATATCAGAAAAGAAAAGAAAAATCCTAATATTCATACTAGTGGCGCACCATAAAGCACATTAGTGGCGCACTGCTATAAAAAATACTAGTGGCGCATTATCTGTTAGTGCGCCATTAGTAACCCAGAGCACAAGGTAAATGTGCCCCCCTGGGAGGCATACTAATGGCGCATCATGTGACTTACTAATGGCACACTGCCTGGAGCGCCACTATAGTCTGGTATACTAATGGCGCACCAGGGGTGCGCCATTAGTATATGTTACTAGTGGCGTGATGATAGTGGCGCACCTGTAGTGCGCCATTAATGGCCAAAACAGCTGCGCCACTAATAAGCCTTTTCCTAGTAGTGTCTCGATCCCTCCCTCTCGTTTTGTCCAAGGAGCCCTCGTCGCCGGCGTGAGCTCCGGCGAAGCCGCGACTCCCTCTGTTTCCTTCTCCCTCTCCACCTCACCTGACTAGTGGGGCCTGCTAGTTAGCCACTCAGTACGTGCGTGAAGCGGTACGAGTGGTGGCGCCCCGAGGCTTTATGCCTTCGATGTCACCCCCTAGTTTGTTTAATCTAAATTCAAATTCAATTAATTTCCAGAGAGCTTCAAACAGCTATAACTCCTCAACCATAAGTCCAAATGAATTGATTCTTTTTGCGTTGTATTCTTTGCAAAGAAATCTAACAGCTCACCAAAAATGAGATTTTTCTGAGTTGTCTAGAATTTCTGGTGATTTTCAGAAGGGTTCTCACTACAAAAAAATACACTTCCGTGATGATATGTGTTTGTCACAGTAGGTCGCGTTTTTTGTCATGCATGTACACCCATGACGATTTTATGATAGAATCAAGATAGTCATACCTTGGCTGTCGTAGAAGTGTTCCGTTACATTACCAAAATTATCATCATGGAATTGTGCACTTCCATGACGATAAATCGTGTGTCACAGAAGTGCTTTCGTCAAGGGTGACCGACACGTGGCATCCACCATAACGGAAACACGTGTTGGATGTTTAGGCATGCATAATAAAAAAATAGTTAGATTTTGTAAGGCCTAAAGGGTGCATGCAAAAATCAAGACTGAAGGTAGCAAACAAGTGGATGGATCCGAAACTAATGATAGCAGGTAGATTATAGCTTAAGTTTAAAAAGATAGACAATGGATCATCTATTGTTTGTTGCCCACCCAACATGAACCACATAGAAGACTCTAGATGAACCAGATAGTAGACAGATACTATTCATTGCTAGCTTGATATGAGACCCATGGGCAATTCAAAACTCAAGATTGAACGATAAAGTAGCAGATAATAATAACCTATGTATAACGTAAGCAAACACGAAAGACTGCGACCTCTCTTCCGGAACTGTGTAGTCCTCAGGTTCATCTGCTCAGTCGATGATGGTAATGCAGTTGGTGTGGCTGCCGAGAACGGGGAAGATTATCTGAGGCGGAGAAAGGAAGTCTGCACACTACTAGGGAAAAGCCTAGCAGTAGCGAGGGTTTTGGGCCTCTCAGTAGCGCGGGTGCCGGCGCTACTAATAAGGCGCTACAGCTAACGTATAGCACTAGCGCCTGTTGTCCCACGCTACTGCTATACATGAATAGCTGTAGCACTCTTTGGGAAAGGGCGCTACTGATATTATCTGCAGCGCTGTTTGCTGGGCCGCGCTACTGGTAAGGAGGTGCTACTGCTAAATTTCCCCCCTCGCTACTACTAGTTTATTTATTAAATTTTTTCCTGCATATTTGTTTTGTATTTGAATAGGCTTTATACAATAATCTTTAGCATACCATACACATATTAATGTAATCATAGCATATACATACAATTAGTCTCATCAAATCATGTCATCATCATAATCATCATCCAACACAAAGTGGTCTCTTGTCATCATCGCAAAAATAGCGATACAAGTCTCGATTACTTGCAAATACATCGTCATCCATCTAAACAATGATATACGCGAGAAGAGCTATCACTTTGAGAACATGAGTTCGTATCCCTCTCTCGCATTAGCAATAACATCGGTTGATCGTCGGTACGGCTAAAAAATTCGTCTCCCGCTCGGTAGGCATCGTCGCAATCACCAGAACCATGTCCTTCATCGTTGCTAGCCATGTTTCCTATGATTAAATCTAGTCAATTAATTCTAGACCTAATAAAATGAATAATGACATAAAAGGCCTATTGTTTTGCAGGAATGTTGACTCCGTCCTGTGCGGCAAATCATGGGCACTCGATATGTCCTAGTTTGTAGCACAAGTCATGTCGAAATTCATGGAAAATTTCGGCATGACCTTTGCTAAAAAGTGGACAAATTGTCAACCTGAAATTTGCCGGAACAGAAATGAATCAACATTCTGGCAAAACATAGGCCACTCACCATCATTCCCTAGAAACAGTGTTCAAATATCCCTCTTCGACACCGCAACACATGTCCAAATATACACGAGCAACCACATGTCCAAATTTCACAAGCTAATTCAAAAACAAAGTGTAGAAGAAAATTCATTTAACTACTAATAGAACAAAATTCAGTTAACTTTAGTGCTCTATAATGATGAAAGGAAAAAAAATTCAGTTAACTACTAATTTCATTCATTTAGGTCATTCATTTAACATCACCTAATTAACCTACTGTACCACTACTACTAGCAGCACTACTAACCTAATTAACCAGGCAAAACTCTAGTTCCCTAACTGAAAAACATATAATTAACATCTACTAGTACCACTATTGCCCTAACCTAATTAACATCTACTAGTATCACTATATACTATACAAGCAGCATCTACCCTAATTAAACCCTACTGCCCTAACTAAATTTTGTTGTAAACCAAATTTTTTGCTCTAAACTAATTTTTCTCTAACATCTACTACTTAACATCCTTTGCTCTAAACTAAATTTTTTGCTATAAACAAACTTTTTCTCTACTAAAATTTTCTCTAAAATGCAGAGAGAGATGAGTGGGGGGAGGGGTGGGGGACTTACAGAGAGGGGAGAGACGGTGGCGGGGAGGTGCTCGGTGACGGATGCAGGGGCGGAGAGGGCGGGCTCGGGCACGGGAAACGGCGGTCCTGGGTGGGCTCGGGCGGCGGTGAGGTGGAGGGCGCTGATGGTGATGTCGAGGGTGGTCTCGGGCGGCGTTGAGGCTGAGGGCGGCCTCGGGCAATGGCGATGAGGATGACGGCGGCCTCAGGGGGAGACGGTGAGGTTGCAGGCGTCCACGCCGGCAGGAGACGGCGGCAAAGTGGGGCGATGGCGAATTGGGGAGACGGCGGCAAGGGCGAGGGATTTGGGGAAGAAGTGGTGGCCGAGGGGCGGGGGGGACCGCTGTTTAAGTGAAACGTAACGGTGGCGGGTTTCACGAAACGCGCTATAGCTAACACCGCGAGCTCGAGCTTCATTTCCGGCTGAGGGGTAGAAGGGGGATTTCGCGTGTTTGGGCTGCGGGAGCGATTTCAGATGAGGAGGGAGTTCTCGCTCGCGTCCAAATTTCGGGATAACAAGGCACGTCGCGGGTTGAAGAAGCGGGAGTTTCAAACCAGGTGAGACAAAAGATACCCGAGCTTGAAAATTTCGGGATAACAAGGTGCGGATTCCTTGTTCAGCAGAACAAACTTAACGTGTAAAAAAACAATTCATACAAGACACAAGAGATTCATGTCCCCTTTTACTATATTGCTATAGATGCCATTGAAAAAACTACAAGAAAAATGTAAAAAATCGGGAGAACAAGTTTACCCTGCATAGTACCAAATCGATTCGCACTTCCCTCAACAACAACAAAAAAAATCAATTCCCGCCAAAGAAAGAGTAATGTCCCTTTTTATATGATTACAGATGCCATGATCTCAAATTTCAATTTTGGAATCCACGTTATGTTGAATTCGAATATATCGTTAGGTGATCTTGCAGTTTATAATTGATGTAGTCATACATTTTGATCTTCCATCATATATGAACATTTTACTCAACCATGTGAACATATATATTGTCGTCTACCATATGGACTAAATTTGAATCAATTTTCCTTATTTGAATACGATTGTTGTCAAGTTATACAATAATTTAAATATTATCTTGATAACAAAAAACATACATATAGCAGTAATCATATTTCACTATGAACTACATGTACCATACACTCTCCAATTCAAATATTTGTATCCATTTTATTTTGAATTCAAATCATAGTACATTATTGGTCTAGGTAGCGAGATGTTTGGGATAATCTAAAACCTGTTTTCATACGTGTAATTAATGGCTGAATTGGGACAAGTTTTGGTATAAGCCTCTTGCAAAACCAGAGATTCTCTCAACAAGCCTCGTGGTTCCGAGAGGGAACGTGTCACCTTTGTGTGCGAAACGATATACGCTGTCTTCCCCTAATTTTATTTACAGAGGCAACATAGAACTATATGAGTGCCCTGTTAAATTTTGGAATTATTTCGGGTTCATTTGGCCTTTTTATACATTAATTGAGTTTCTAGACTTTTAATGTGCATAATCTAAATATGAATTGCATGCACATGCTCCAGTGCACCAAAGTGGGTTGAAAAATCACATGTGTGTCCTTGGTTGAATTTCTAGGTCCCATGGAAGAAATGAGAATGAAATTCAAACATCTGGGCGTCATGACTCGGCCGAGAACATCGAGAAACTTTGATTTTAAATTCATGTAAATCCAAAACTCGTCTGGAAATCATGAAACTTGGCATGGTGTCATGTCATGGCACTAATATGGTGTGGTAAAAAATTGGGCTGATTTGGAAGCTCGTGGTTCTAAGAGGGAACGTGCCACCTTTGAGTGTGAAACGATATACGCTGCCCCCCATGAGTTTCTTAACAAAGGCAACATAGAACTACATTAGTGCCCTGTTAAATTTTGGAATTATTCCGGGTTCGTTTGTCGTTTTTTATACATTAATTGAGTTTCTTGCCATTTAATGTGCAAAGTCAAATTTGAACTACAAGCACATCCTCTCGTGCACCAAAGTTGTTTGAAAAATCACATTTGTGTCCTCGGGTGAATTTCTAGGTCCCATGCATGAAATGAGAATAAAATTAAAACATCTGGACATCGTGGCTCGGCCGAGAACATCGAGAAACTTGTTTTTAAAATTCTTGTAAATCCAAAACACGTCTGAAAATCATGAAACTTTGCATGGATGTCATGTCATGGTACTACCATGTTGTGGTAAAGAATTTGGCCGAATAGGAACAGATTTTGGTATAAGCTTTTCCAAACTGAAGCTTCTCTCAAGAAGGCTCGTGGTTCTGAGAGGGAACGTGCCACCTTTGAGTGCGAAACGATATACATTGTCCCCCTTGAGTTTATTTACAAAGGCAACATATAACTACATGAGTGCCCTGTTAAATTTTGGAATTATTCCGGCTTCATTTGGCCTTATTTACACATTAATTGAGTTTTTTGTCATTTAATGTGCATAATTCAAATTTGAACTACAAGCACATGCTCCCGCGCACCAAAGTTGGTTGAAAAATCACATTTGGGTCCTCCTTCATCTATATACACTAGTGCAGAACCGGGCAATAACACCGATTCGTAAGGCCCTTTAGTGCCGGTTCGGTAACCCGCACTAAATTGTGGGCACTAAAGGCCCCCCCTTTAGTACCGGTTCAGCACGAACCGGTGCTAAAGGGCAACCACGTGGCACGAGCCTGCTCCGGGGGCGCGTAGGACATTAGTACCGGTTGGTAACATCAACCGGTACTAAAAGTTTGGGTGTGTTTTGGTTTTATTTTTTATTTTTACTTTAATTTTGTGTTTTCAATTTAATTTAGTGATTGTTTACATTATAATGAGTTGTTAAATCATTAGGTGAAAGTACCGTAGATTAGTTTGACTGGATGCATGTGGATCCTAGCTAAGTCATCAATTATATGCCATATCCATATTATATATACTTGATCACCTAGTTAAGTGATCGAGGTAATATGGATATGGCATATACTTGATCACTTAGCTAGAATCCATCTAGTTGAAACCAATCTGCGATTTCTTTCATAAATGATATAATAACTCATCATCATCATCATATTAATATAAAAACTCTTGCATCATATATATCATCACCAATAATAGTTTTCATAGCTAGCTAAAAATCATCATATAATAGTCGTCTCATTACCACTACTTAATCATCATATAGTCATTACCGCTATCTAATCACCACCAACACTAGCTTAAAGAAGAAACATTCACTTGTACCAGAAGCAAAGATATCATCTAGTTCAACATGGTAATGATATTATAAGCGTTCATAACACCTCAAAAGAAAATCACTCTTTGAGATTAAGTTCAGGACGAAGAACACAGACATGAGAGGACAAGTACTAAGAGCATGAACTAGCTAATCACTCCTGCAGCTCTCTCTCAGGTAAAATAGCATAGAATATGTATAGCTTTCCTGATTCATCATATTGGAGCATGCAGATGAACCTATCTCCTAATCATGGGTTCCGCTTCTGATTGCTGCCCCCTAGTACTTCTCTTCAATCGTTCACAATTTTGCTTCAGTCTTTTACTATTAAGCATTCCTCGCTATTAGAAATCCTGAATGCACTGAAGTGCATTGTAGGATATCTTGGCCGTAAGCTAACAATATTCATGGTACCTTTAGTCTCGATCCAATCAGGCACAACATTCATCAGGAGTCCCTGTTGAAGAACATTGTATAGTAACATACTTAGCAATGAAGTTTAGCTTAAAAAAATAATGTATGCAAAAGATGCACTGAGGAGAAATAGTAGAAATCTTACCATCTTTCCTAAATATATGTGACCGTAGTTCAATACGAACACTATTGGTCGCACGTTTTGAGTACTAACATTTATAAGAGCAGGAAAAAAATTTGTCTTGACAGCATCAAGATCCTCAAGCCATGAAACGTAATGACTTGTCTCCTCGCAGTTTAGTTCAGCCCAGGGACAGTGGACGGTCCTGTCTACCAAGCGCTGGACATGTTTGCTTGATTGGAAATAAGCTGTCAATATAAATTACTTGTCAACTCTTTTTGAATAAACAATATCGAAGACATAAATATGGTTGAGAAACTCACATAATGGTAGAACTGGAGGCGTCTGCACATCGACCCAGATGTCTCTATTACCTTCAATATCATCTTCCGGACGAATATCAAAGGTGATAACCATATCAGGCTCAAATGCATAATCCTTGCATAGTGCTTGCCAAGTTTTGCATTCAAAATAGGTGCATGTGTCTGCATTGTATAATTTGACATTGAAGGTATAACCATGCTCGGTCTTCAAGTAAACTTTTTTTACCTCCATAGTTTTGTTAGGACTGAAACCTATCTTATCCAAGACAAAGCATGGCAGGGGATACGCTAGTAGAATAGTGAAAAAATTAAAATTAAAAGTTGAAGCAAATGAAGCATAAGTCATGCTTAATTATGAAAAAATACTTGCCGTTCTGACTTACTGTACCCACTTTGAAGTTCTCATCCAGCTTGATGCTGAAGCGCCTATCATCAACTAGAAAATTTCTGCCGCACAGGCCGCGCTGGTGTTCGCAGTATTCACACATAATGAAATTGTGTTCGTCGTCAGACGACATTCCTATGTTCATAGGTGAAACATTAAACACTTATTAGTTCTATTAATTCAACTAATTCAACTAGTTCAACTAATTAATTCAACTAATTCAACTAAGCACTTACGAAAAATATATCTAAATAAAGTAGCTCAACTAATTCAACTAACTAGTTCAACTAATTAATTCAACTAATTCAACTAGACTAGTTCTATTAATTTTCTTACTAAAATAAGGTAGCTAGTTCTATATAGTAAAATGTTAATTAGATAATCAAATCTCATATAACTAAATTAGATATATATCTAACATATAATTTATATCTAATTCATCTAACATTTGACATTAATATCTAACATATGTTCATGTATAGGTGAAACATTAAACACTTAGTAGTTCTATTAATTCAACTAAATAAACTAGTTCTATTAATTCAACTAAGCATTTAGTAAAAATAAACTAGTTCCATTAGTTTCTTACTAAAATAAAGTAGGTGGTTCTATATAGTAACATTTTGATTAGATCATCAAATCTCATATACCTAAATTTTCTTAATAAAAATAACTAGTTCTATTAATTCAACTAATTCAACTAAGAATTTACTAAAAATAAACTAGTTCTATTAATTTTCTTACTAAAATATATAAAGTAGCTATATATAGTAATATTTTAATTAGATCATCAAATCTCATATACCTAAATTTTCTTACTAAAAATAAACTGCTACTAATTCAACTAGCTAGTTCAACTAAGCATTTACTAAAAATAAACTAGTTATATTAATTCAACTAGTTCAAATAATCTCATATACCTAATTAATTAATATCTAGCTAATTCATATAACAATTGACATTAATATTTCACTTCTCTATCTAATTCATCTAACATTAACATTCTAACATTCTTATCTAGGTAATTCATCTAATCCAGTCATCTAATTAACAATTTGACATGCATTAATATAAAAACAGAAACAAAAAATAAGTAAAAAAAATGTGTGTGTGTGTGCGCGCGTGCGTGTACGTGCTTGTGTGTATGTGTGTTTGTTTGTGTGTGTGTGTGTATGATTGAGGGCGGCGGCGTACGGGCGGCGGGGGCGATACGGCAATGATGGGGACAGCGCGAGACGACGACGACGGGCGGCGGGGGCGGCGATGATGACGTACGACACGCGGCGGGGGCGGCGAGCGGCGGGGGCGGCGACTACGACGTACGGTGCGCGGCAGGGATGGCAACGACGGGCGGCGCGGCAGTGCGCGATGGGCGACGGCGCGGCGGCGGCAGCGACGATAATGGGCGTTGGATAGAAGACGGGGGGCGCGCGGATGAAAACTGGATTTTTCGTAAGTGCCATATATATAGGAGGGACCTTTAGTACCGGTTGGTGGCTCCAACCGGTACTAAAGGCCAATTTTGGCCAGGTCGAGAGGCGGGAAGCGGACCCCTTTAGTACCGGTTTTGTGCCTCCAAACGGTACTAAAGGGCCCCCATTAGTACCGGTTGGAGCCACAAACCGGTACTAAAGGTGTTGCGCTGCCACCCGCGGTGCACAATGTTTAGTCCCACCTCGCCGAGCGAAGAGCAGCCGCACTGGTTTATAAACCCAGTTAGGGCTGCTCCTTCGAACTCCTCTATATAGCAGGCTTCTGGGCCTAACTATGGCGCGCTGTCCTATGAGTCTGCCGGACCTTCTGGGCGTGAATTTGCACATCCTAGGTCTGGCAGGCCCACTTGGCAGCGCGCCAACAATTTTTTTATAGTTTTTTTTCTGCATTATTTATTTTCTTCTATTTATTTTTGAGTAATTTTTTGTATAGTTTTTTTCTTTTCTGCATTATTTATTTACCTCTATTTATTTTTGAGTAATTTTTTATATAGTTTTTTCTTTTCTACTTTATTTATTTTCTTCTATTTATTTCTGAGTAATTTTTTTTCTGTATTTAGTTTCTTTGTGACCCTCTCTTCTCTTTCGCACATGCTATGCGGGTGAAATGATGATACCATGGCAAATTTCAACATTTTCAGAGTTCATTTTGTAGTGATTTTCAATTTCACGGTCATTTAGCTCTCTAAACAATTCGGTAAATGACTGAAAAACAGCAAATGATGTCAGAACGTGTTGGAAGTTGATGACGTCTCTTTGAATGCTACATAATGAACGCGAAAGATGTCGGGATTTCAAATAAGTATAAAAAACATTGAAGTGCCCGTGTAACAGATGTGTTCTTGTCCGAAACCCTGATACTCCGAAAGACATTGTCCAGTTTGTACACGAAGTGCGTCTAGTTTTTGCCGTGACCATCTCTACTCATTCGCACATGCTATGCAGGTGAAATGATGATACCATGGCAAGTTTCAACATGTTCAGAGTTCATTTTGTAGTGATTTTCAATTTCACGGTCATTTAGCTCTCTAAACAATTCGGTAAATGACTGAAAAACAGCAAATGATGTCAGAACATGTTGGAAATTGATGACGCCGCTTTGAATGCTGAATACTGAACGCAAAAGAAGTAGGGATTTCAAATAAGTTTAAAAAACAATGAAGTGCCTGTGTAACAGATGAGTTCTCGTCCGAAACCCTGATACTCTGAAAGAGATTGTCCAGTTTGTACACGAAGTGCATCCAATTTTTGCCATGACCCTCTGTACACATGGTATGCAGGTGAAATGATGATACCATGCCAAGTTTCAACATTTTCAGAGTTCATTTTGTAGTGATTTTCAATTTCACGGTCATTTGGCTCTCTAAACAAATCGGTAAATGACTGAAAAACATCAAATGATGTTAGAACGTGTTGGAAATTGATGATGTCGCTTTGAATGCTGCATACTGAATGCAAAAAAAGTCTGGAGTTCAAATAAGTTTAAAAAAATTAAGTGCCCGTGTAACAGATGAGTTCTCGTCCGACACCCTGATACTCCGAAAGAGATTGTCCAGTTTGTACACGAAGTGCGTCCAGTATTGAAGTGAGTGGAGAGTGTGAGGGGCGGCCGGCGGGGGAGGACCGACGTGGGGGATTGAGGGGGAGACCGAGTGAGTGGAGAGAGTGAGGGCGTAAACATGTAAAAATATGCATGAAAAATACATTGATTATCTATGTTCTTTTTGTGTACAATCAGAATTGTCAATATGAGTCCTCAACGGTTTAGAAACCAGTGAAGACTCATATTACAACCACAAATTCTACACATAGAGTTCAATGAAGACCAAGTGCTTGTGATAGTTTGAGAAGTAATATATTTAAGGTGGTAAAAATCTTGCTAGGGGAGTGAGGTGGGACTAAAAACAGCCTGCGACAACCTCCTTACTACCGGTTCATGCCACGAACCGGTACTAAACATGTTGGCCGCGCCCCAGCCACTTTAGTACCGGTTTGTGGCATGAACCGGTACTAAAGGTTCGCAATGAACCGGTACTAAAGATCTCCTCCCGCCTAGCCATTTGAACCAGCACTAATGGACACATTAGTGCCGGCTCAAATGCAAACCGGGACTAATGTGTCTCACATTTGACCCTTTTTCTACTAGTGATAGGTCCTAATGCGTCTTTCGAGGCTAACTTTGACCAAACGTTAGAGCAATAATATATGACATGCAACTTACACAAAGCATACCTTCAATTTTGTATGTCAAAGGAGCTTCCAATAATATAATTTTCATAGTATACATCTTATGTGCTATTAATCTTGTCAATGGTCAAAGGTTCTCTTGAAAAACACATTAGGCCCTATATAGATGGAATGAGGGAGTAGGTCCCATGCAAAAAATGAGAATAAAATTCAAACATCTGGGCATCGTGGCTCGGTCGAGAACATTGAGAAACTTGGTTTTAAAATCATGAAACTTGGCATGGTGTCATGTCATGGTAGAAAAATTGGCCGAATAGGAACAAATTTTGGTATAAGCTTCTTGCAAATCGGAGCTTCTCTCAAGAAGGCTCATGGTTTTGGGAGGGAACGTGTCACCTTTGTGTGCATAATACAAATTTGAAATACAAGCACATGTTCCAGTGCACCAGAGTTGCTTGAAAAATCACATGTGTGTCCTCGGGTAAATTTCTAGGTTCCATGCAAGAAATGGGAATGAAATTCAAAATTCTGGGCGTCGTGGCTGGGTTGGAAACATTGAGAAACTTAGTTTTTTAATTCCTGTAAATCCAAAACACGCATGAAAATAATGAAACTTGGCTTGGTGCCATGACATGGCACCAACATGCTGTGGTAAATTTGCAGTCCGATTTGCGAAGGCACACACATTAACAATCAACAAAGTCATTTTGGAATAGGTGATGTCACGTTACAATCGGAAACACAAGTATTATTGAAACCGTGGGCATTCTACTTACTAGTACCATTTACGTGCTGCCACGCGTCCCCATTCTTTATTAGCTAGGAGGCGCCGTGCAGGGTAGCTATTTGAGTACGAGAGGCATGCGATCAAACCCCTGTGCGTGCTTATTGGGAGGAGAGACCTTTGACCTCCATCTGTCGTCCACCTCTCTCCCAAGGTCTCCATTAATGGCGGCCGAGCCTCTGTTTAATGGCGTGGCTATGTCTCACTCGACTGAGATTTAAGAGAGAAAAAAGAAAATTTGAAAGCACGGATCTTGATGTAAGATCCGACGAACCTATATAGCATCTACTGCGACTTATATCAAGACTGATGAATATATAAGGACGATTAATTTTTTTATCAAAGAAGGGCTTGCCCCTTCCGATTTTCATTACTGAAAACCACCACAATTCACAAGAAGTTCAGCTCAACTCCAGTCTAAGACGAAGGACTAAAAGCTAGCAGATTGAAATCGCAACATCCCAAGAGGCCAACAAAGGCCAAACATCCGCGCTAGAATCCAACATTTCACAACCGACGACACAATCCACATCCTAAACCGATTATTACATCAAAAGAAACCAGGAAACTCGTCTCCGCGGCGAGCGACGATGAGCTCTTTCGTGTCCTCAAGACGCTGCTTGAGAACATCCACGGATTCCTCCACCAGCCTTTGGCGCTCGTTGCGGAGCATGTCATTCTCGTCCATAAGTTTCTTCAACAAGGCACTGGTCTCCTCCTGCAGGTCTGAACTTCGGATGATCTTCTCCCTCAGCAGGTCGCGCTCGGACCGGAGCCTCTCATTGCCCTCCCTTAGTTGCCAGATGACGCCGGTAGCCTGTTCAAACTAGGCTATCATGTCATCCTGCAACCTCACCGAGCCGGAGATTTGACCCATCTGGCTATGGACGATCGCATGCATGCTCCTGTAACAGTCGTCGCCTACCCGTGAGATATTTTCCTAGGCCGCCGCGGCGCGGCGGGACATCTCTGCTGCATTCATGGCACGGCGGGACATCTCTGCTGCTTCCGCGGTGCGACCGGACCAGTCTGCTGCATCGATGGCGCGGCGGGACCTCTGTGCTGCTACTTCCGCGCGGCGGGACATGTCGGCTGCTCTCGCAGTGAGGCGGGACATCTCTCGTGCTTCCGCTTCCATGCTCGCCTCTCCCTGGTGGCAATCTCTCGACCCAGAGCTCACGCTGGCCATGGCAGACGCAAGGAAGGATGCTGAATGACTTGTTTGTTTTTGTGGATGAGGAGTTGAGGAGGAATGTGCAGTCATCTTGGCATACTAGTATTTATAACCCAGTACTAATACGCTCCTAAGTGGGAAACCGTTTAGGTTGTGATCGGTGTGAACAGGTTTGCAATTCAATATAGCGTGGAGTAATTTGGAATGTGACGAGACGCAAGCTCAAAATTTATTGACGGTTCTAGTTTCGAAGTGCGGCACTATTCCCGGATGGAGTACTTCTTTTTCTACTCCCTCCTTTATGGTTTTATAGGGCTTATCTCAAAATTTTAGTTCTTCCATTTTATAAGGCTCAATTTGGTTATCCTCAACACATGTTCATATTCCAAGGTGCATTAAATCATTGCATGCAAGTATTAAGAGAAAATTCACCAATGCATGTACTTTATGCATGCATGCATCGCGATTAATGCATTAAACCTATCTCTCTGGACATCTTGCACGCACCATCGTGCCACCCACAAAAATTTGTACTCTGAGTTTAGTAGTACGTTATACAGGAAGAGAAGAGGTGCACGCACGCACTCGTCCTCTCACACACGTGTCTGTTTTTTCTCAAAAAGGAGGGTGATGACCCCCGGACTCTGCATCTGGGAGTCACACACGCAAATTATTGAAATATATCGAGTGCAGTGCTTTGATGTGTCGCGTCAACTCGTCATCAATGAGAAGTTCGATTATCCTCTCCCTTGCAGACTTAACTGCACCTGCCTTTGGCTGTATGACAGGTTGGCCACACACCTGTAGGGCCCACCTATCATACACGCAAAGGCAGGAGTGTCCCTCCCTCGCCCATGAGCATGGTGGTTGGCAAGACTAGGAGAAGCTTTGGCTACACGCTCTCCCTCCCGCACGTGGTGGACATGCAGCAGTTCAATCGGTGTCAGATGGCCAGAAACATACTGTAGTACTCCTCCAGTGCAGTAGTATTCCATCATTGTTCGACTTCCTGAAGAGGCGAAGAGCCAAGAGCAGCCCAGACGCTCGTGTGGCAGTTTCATGTCTATAGTAGTCTAGGATAGCGTGTAACGTGCCTGTAAGCTTAAATTCATTGGGGTCGGGTCCATGCTATGTGGCCATCTCGAGGTTTTAAAAAAAATTAAAATAGTCTTCTGGCCCTACCCGAAAACTGCCGCGCGTACTGCCTGGGAAAAGCCCCGCCCTCAACTTTTAACTACGCGAAAATAGTTCGAGCTTGTTCTTTCTATATAAATACAGTACTTAGTGTATGTTTATTCACTCGTGGGGTTGTTCAATGAATGGAGGGGCGGGGAGCAGAAGTGAACAATATTGTAGTACTACTAGTAGTAAGTAGGAGTCGTACAGTAGTCACCTTAAATAGAGAGTTCCTTTTCTTTGATGCCACGTACACAAATTGAAACGCTTGCTGTGGAGAGAAAAAAGATAATCACTCCACTATATATGGACGCAGGGGCCTGAGCGCTTGCTTTACTAGGGTTTGTCTATTCATTCTCTCATCCTATCCAGATATAAACAAGACAGCGGTAGTGACATTTTCTCTCTGCTCACTGCTGGTCACAGATCCGACCGGATCCCTTCGGCCGGTGTGTGTAGAGGACTAAAAGTTGCATCATTCACGTGGTCATCGCCGCCGAGGGAGGAAATCCACAACTGCCGGAGGGGCTCGATCCTCTGCCCGTGCCGTTCTCTCCGACACATGGCCAGCTCGGGAGGTCCTCCGACCCTTCTTCCTCCCTGCCGTATTGTCCACAGATTTGACCTGCCGCCGCCGACATCCCGGCGACCCTCAGGTATAAGTTCTTCGAAAGCGGCCTTGCTCTACTGCCCCAGCTCCCCACGTGTCCGAATGTGCATCTTTTTCTTCTCCCATCAGCTCTTCCAAAGCCACCTAAATTTTTAGCATTATTAGAGGTAAAGCTACTTCATGCATTCGAATCTAGGGCTTTGTTCAAACAATGAAGAAAGGGGGGAAAGTTGTAGCATGAATCTAGGACTTGATTCAAAGAGGAAATAATATGGTGAAAGTAGTAGAGACCGGATACCCAACCGGTCTCTTGGTTGAAAAGGGAAATAATGGGAAAACGCAATACAAACTGGATAAGGAACATATCTATTATTGGTTGAAAAAAGGATAGAAAGTGGCGGCTGGTAGACAAGTCAATAGTGTATGTCCAGGATTAGATTTGCTGCCATCACATAGTAAAAGGTCTCCAGGATTAGATTTGCTGCCCTCACATAGTAAAAGGTCTCAAGATTAGATTTGCTGCCCTCACATAGTAAAAGGTCTCCAGGATTAGATTTGCTGCCCTCACATAGTAAAAGGTCTCCAGGATTAGATTTGCTGCCCTCACATAGTAAAAGGTCTCCAGTATTAGATTTGCTGCCCACACATCGGACAATGGCACTCCTGTTATTTCCCCCAGTATGATAAGTTGCTCCTTTACGCTACTGAGTGTCCTGGTGTCCCCATGGTCCCATGCCCTTAAACCAACTCTTTAGCTGCTGTTGATTTACTGAGTCTAGTAAACAAGCAATGCCACCATTAAAGTAATCCCATATTTGAGGAATCTCATTGTTGATCATAATGCTTCTAGTAAAATGAAGCATTGCTGATGTTTTAAAATTTCTACTGTCCTTGCGTGATTGCCATGAACATAATTAAGATGCTTCTTTTCATTTTGTATATGTTTCGTATATTATTATTGACCATCAACTGTTTACTTTCTATCTTTTTGTGCAGATATGGATATCCATTTCACCTTGTTGCTATTGTGACCTTTTGGTGAACTGCACAAAACACTTTTTTTTGAATGAGTGTCTTATGCAGTTCAACTAAAATGTCACGTGGGCAACATCTCTCAATTTTGCTAGAACTGCACAAAATGGTGATTGGAGTTTCCAAAATCTCCGTCAAGTTCTGTTGGTAATCTCGTGCAACATTTTATTAGCCTTTGCAAGATGGAGCCATCACTGTCACCACAATGACACTTTATTTTAGTGGAACTGCACAAAACGATAAGAAAATTATAGTTGCACCTTACATGAGCCGGACAACCAACCTTAATGTTCCTCAATTTTAGTGCAACTACTAAAGAAGAACCTGCCAGCTCATAAGAGCAAGTACTTCTTGCTAGCTGAATGATGCAATATTTGCTTCATTTCAGGTGAACTGCAGAAAAAGGCGCAAGAATTGAATCATGGAACTCCAGGCAGACCTCATCCAAGTAGAGCTGGAGGTTGAGTTCAAGGAGGCCACTATTAAAGCGAAATCATGCTCTCCTATCTCCTTGTTTGTGCTGTGCAAACATGAATACTCAACTACAGATGTTGTGACGGTGAAGAGCATTTCCAAGTTCTTTGATTGTATGACATGGCTAGCCAAGATGGATTTAATCCCGATATTCACTTTATCAAAAGGCTCTAATGGGTTGGTTATGAATCTTGCAAGCTGGGAATCAGTGAGATGCGTAGGCATCTTTGTTGTACTTATTATTTGAATCTTATTTGTTGGTTCTGAATCTTGCAAGCTGGGAGTCAATGAGATGTGTAGGCATCTTTGTTGTGCTTATTATTTGGATCTTATTTGTTTGTTCTGAATCTAGAAAGCTGGGAATCAATGAGATGTGTAGGCATCTTTGTTTTACTTATTATTTGGATCTTATTTGTTGGTTCTTAATCTTGCAAGGTGGGAAACACGGCATGATGATGCTAAGGACAACAACCATAACAAACAGTTCAAACTTGGTAGTATTATCTTTGTGAAAGTGCGACAAATGTGCTGATCGTGTGCGTCCTGAGAATAATAATTCTAATTGTTGTGCATGTTGATCCTGTGGCACTGATAGAATGAGCGAATGCGTTGCTTGTTTTAAGTACAAATTTCTATTAAAGCTAATTAAATTTAAGTAAAGTGACCACTAACTCCTGTTATTACAGTACCAATACAGACCCGCTCGTGAACCGACGTGTGGCCGAGGGTGCATCTTCTGCTGGGCGTGCAGCGGACGAGGGAGGGGTAGTAACTGTTGTCGCCTATACACACTCAGCTTACTGTTGAATCCTGTTCCCCAAGAGCTGAAAAATGAACTGCTGCTGCCGCCTACACACTCGTTCGCTCGAAGAGACTCCAATGGCGATCCGAGGGGTGAGCCTGCTGGATGTGGACTTTAGCAAGGATTTCCCCTTTGAGTTCGCCGTTCAGTCCTATGGCTGCACCAAGTTGAACGTGATGTACACCAACAATACGGACTCGGTGAAGCTCTTCCTCGCCTCAGTCCTATGGCTGCACCAAGTTCTGGAGCATTCGCCCGTTTCATCGGTAGCCCCGACTGCACCTTCGCTACGGTGGAGAGAAGGAAGAACGCGGTGATTCGGCCATCTGGTGCAACAAGCTTGTCGACATCCAGAAGCAATACACGATCATCAGCAACGGGCAGGAGAAAGACTCCGTGGTTGACCTCTCTAAGACCATCATCGACCCCTGATACGCCAACATGAAAGAAGACGACCTGAACACGTGGGAGGTACCTCTGAATCTAGCCTACATAACCTACGCGGCCAAGGACGCATACGCATGCTACGACATGTACAGGCAGATCTTGGACATGAGGGCGTGTCTGCTTCCCGTAACCGACGAGTACACGGACAACCGCAGCGTCTTGATCAAGCGTGCCAGGAAGGTCTAGATGTTGTACTTTATCTGTTTATAAGCACCTTTATCATCTGAGTGTTTCATGCATTAGCCTATGTGTCATAATCATCTGTTTTGTCCGAAATATTTCTTTTAAGAACCCATTAACCTGATTGCTTTTTAGTGGCTATTTGCTTATGTATGTAAACTAGTTCACTTGTCTGTAAAAAAACAAGTTCACTCGGCTGTCGTGCTTTGAATCTCATTCCTCCCAACATATTCCCCTCCTCAGGTGGACACAGTAGGTCTTTGAATTTTCTCCCACAGTAGGTCTGTAAACTGAGTTTTTCTCCTTGTACTTTCCCCTAGAACAAACTCAACTGTCCCACGTCTAGCCTAAAAAATAATAATACCCCATGTAATATTAACTCATCAAATTAAAATGATATTTTATTTCGTAAGTTGAAAGTTCTTACAAAATAAGAATAATAATTGTTTATATATAACTTGGCAAGTTAACTCCCAGTGATTGCGTACATAAGCTTGCAAAGATTTTACTAAAGTGCAATCATGTGTTTATGTTTTTATACCACTTCTCCATCTAGCCGAACATGATATTTTCACCCAGCCCAGCAAGTCCGCGAATTTCAAGAAAAATGCAAATGGGATTTAAACGGGCTGCATAGATGCTACATCATTGTTTCACCCAGCCCACCAAATGGACTAAAAAAACAAATGGACTGACACCTGGGTCCACGGCCACAGCCAAGTTTTTTTGTGATTTGCCAAGTAAGTCTCTTTATCAAGCCTGTTGGGCTGCAAATCTTTCAAGACGAGGAGAGCTTCATTCGGCTGGCTGAGAAAATGGCCTATGAGTAATCAGAAATGGGATGTACATTTTTAAAACACATCAAACCAGCAACTAGTTTCAAATATCTTTTTTTCACTTCTAGATTTTAAATTACATTAATTTTTATGCGTGGAGAATTTGTTGGATTTTATATTGATATACATTTATTTTTAAAATCAGTTTGAATGTGAGTCGAAATTTCAGGATTAAAAACAGTTCGGACCGCACTGAAATATGCAAAATTTCGTATAATTTTTTAACTGTGGCCACAATATGCGCTGTAATGCTAACAAAAAGAATATGGGCTCCAAAAAACCTTAATAATTAGAAAATGGGCTGTAAATTATTAGAAATAATGGCAGATGGGTTTTATGTTGTTTTCCACAGATTTGAGGCTTTCCTAAAAAAAGGTTGACGCACAAGCAGTGACTGTTGGATGGCCATCCAACGGCCGTCGTGCTTCTTCAATCTTTGCTCTTCCTGCTCCAGCCGCTCAAACAAGCATCGGTGGGACTGCCTGCTCCCTCCTCCTCGCGGTCGGCTCTGCTGCCTCGGAGGCCTCACCGCCCCACCGTACTCCCATTGTTGGCCTAGCCATCCCTCTACTCACCCACACCTGCTGTTATTCTCCGGCGACGGCAGACGAACCAGTAAACCCTTGTACAATCGTACTCCCCTCCGCGTGGGAAACAACTGCCGAGTCTTCCCTTCCTCCATGTCGTTCCCTTCCTAGGCCTCACCGTCGTCCACCACCCTGGTGCTCTCCGCGCGGCCTGGTCAATGTGGTCAACGACCGACATGCATCTGAAGTGGACTGTACGTGGAGAGGCCGACAGCTGGGTCCACGGCCGCACGCAAGGAAATGCCTTGTTATTACGTGAAAAATAATGATTCCTCGACCTGACATCAGGGACCCACCGAAAGGGCCTATGTATTTCGCGAAAAAAACATTACCGCCGCTGACAGCTCGGACCCACCAGCTATATCTTCGCACGCAAGGAAGTGCCTCCTTATTACGCACAAAAAAATGAATACTCCCCCTGTTAGCTGGGACCCAGTATAATGGCAGGCTGACTTGTGGGCCTACTAAGTTGATGGGGACGGAGGGCTTTGTCAACTTAGTCAATATGCACGATTGTAGCTCCAATGACCGTACGATGTCCATCCAACGGCCGTAGTGCTTCTTCAACCTCTAGTCTTCTTGCTCCAGCCGCCCAAACCAGCGTCGGTCGTGCCTCGTGCTCCTGCCTCCCGTGGCCGGCTGCGATGTGGCGGAGGCCTCACCGCCCCCTACAACTCCCACCGCTGGCCAGGCCATCCCTCTACTCACCCACACCCCCTGTTATTCCGCGGCGACGGCAGCCTCACACCGCAGCGAACTAGTGAACCCTCATACTCCTCTACACGTGGGCATCCACTGCCGCGTCTTCCCCGGCTCCGCGTCGTCCCCTTCCTAGGCCTCGCCATCATGCACCGCCCTGGCGCTCTCGGCGCGGCGTGGTCAACGTGGTCAAGGAATGGCTTCCATCGGATGTGGACTGTACGTGGAGAGGCTGACAGCTGGGTCCACGGCCACAGCAAGGAAGTGCGTCCTTATTACGTGCAAAATAAATATTCCTCCACCTGACAGCAGGGACCCACCGAACGGGCCACTGTATTCCACGAAAAAAACGTTTCCCCCCTGACTGCTGGGACCCACCAGCTACATCTTCGCACGCAAGGAAGTGCGTCCAGGCAAAAAAATGATACGCCCCCCTGATTGCTGGGACCCACCAGCTACATCTTCGCAGGCAAGGAAGTGCCTGACAGTCGGGACACACCTGGTCGAAGCGTACGTAGCATTGGCATTCTGGTCGCGAACGTGTACGTACATATATACTAGTGGATGTGGAGGCGCGCACGTGTCGTGGTAGAGGCGCGTACGTGTCGTAGTAGAGGCGCGCACGTAGCATGTACACATACGTACAGCGGCCAAGGTGAAAGAAAGAAAATACAGCCACGTATGTGTACATACGGGCGGGGTCTCGAACGCCTACTCGCGCATACGTACGGTCAGGGCTCGTGTACATGGCTGGGTGGGAACGGAGAAACAACATCGTCGTCTTGTTCATGGGGAGGCAACGGAATACGTCGTGTTCATGGGGAGGCAACGGAATGCGTCGTGTTCATCGGGAGGCAACGGAACGTGTTGGAGAGAACCAGCTGGGTCGGAACGGAATGTGTGGTCGTGTTCATAGGGAGGGCTTGGACGGAACAGGCGATGGTAACGAGGCTTGGCGTACCGCACAACGGAGGAAACGGACCTCCTACGTTCAGAACGGGGTCCTGTTGATCAGGAGGGGTCTGGCGTACCGCAAAACGGAGGAAACGGACCTCCTACAGTCGAATCGGGGGTCCTGTTGATCGGGAGGGTTGTGGCATACCACAAAACGGACGAAACGTACTTGTGTTGGAGCACTACGGTCAAAACGGGGGTCCTGTTCATCGGGAGGGGTGTGGCGTATAGCAAAACGGGACTCCACGGGATAATGTTCATCTCCACCGTTGACCTCCTCCAGCCTCCACAGGCTACCGTCGACATCCTCCAGCCTCCACGGGCTCCTGTTCATCCAGCCTCCACCGCGCGCTACTCCACCGGCTACTGTTCAACCACCCCTCCACCGTCTACTGTTCATCCAGCCGCCCACACCAACGGGTCCTATTCAACCACCCATCCACGGGCACCCCTCCACCGTCTACTGTTCATCCAGCCCTCCACCACACCACGGGGTCCTGTTCATCCAGAGGCAACGCCACCGCTCACTGTTCATCCAACCCCCCCCCCCCGCAACGCTCACTTTCATCCCAGAGGCAGCATTGATTGGCTTCAGATAGCAGCAGTAGCGAAGGAATCGCTCAATCGGGTTCAGTTAACATCCATCGATCGATCGATCGGGTTCAGTAACGCGTAGCCTGCAGTACAATCACTCGGGTTCAGTTAGAGCCCAACGCCTCGCTCGGGTTCAGTTAGAGCCAACGCCTTGCACACACACACATACATGTAAGAGGGAAACGCGCATCGCTCGGCCCCTGACCTCCCACCGTAACTGGGAACTCCCCGAAATTCTCCTCCCCCTCGCTTCTACCACGGTTTTTTCCGTCATGGACGGCCCAAAGAATGTCATGCAGCTGCGTCTCCGGCCCGCCCAGGATGAAAAGCCCATTTTCTATCATGATTTTTTGTCATAGAAGTAGGAGCCCACCACATCTATGATGATACCGGGTTTTGTCACAATTATCGTCATAGAAGTGTCATATGTATGACAGAAAAAATTTCCTTCGGCCCAAAATGTCACCGATGTGTCTTGTTTTGTAGTGTCTTGATATTTTCTTCTTGTGTTAAAAATTATTTTCAGAGGGTGAGGCTTGTCTTGAGGATCACCAGAAGGCTTGTGAACCTCATCTGCACTAAGGCAAGCCACAACAACATTTTCATGGTGCCATTTCAATATTTATGATTTTCTTACTTGAATGAAAGAGATAAACTATGCATTTAAATAACTATTAGGTTATTGATATTCTGTTAAATACTTGTGTTAGTTTATATGCTTGATTTACAGAATGTTTGAAACTAACTTAGTTGGTAAAGAAAATAGGATTTATTTGTGATGATAAAAGAATAATTTTGTTATGAATATGTGGAATTACTTGAAGTTATTTTCTTGCATGAGTAAAATAATTAAAATTTGCTAGAAAATATTCTGTTTAAAGTGAGGATTATGTTAACCAGAAAGGTGGCATGAGTTGTTGATGTTTATGCTTAGTGTGAATATAGTTGACTCACTCATTTTCGTTAATATGTGATGGATATGTTAGTGTTGCATTTCATAGCATACTATCACACAAGTTATTTTTACTTTAAGTTGAACCTGAATATAACTCAACTTGAACATATCGTTGGGCGGGTCATGGTGCCACTGAATCGAGTTTTTCCCAATGCAACCACATTTGCCTTATGGGAGGCCTTGATTCGGTCCATTGTCATGCCTCTGGTCGGTGCCTCCAACTAGGGAAGCTTATGGGCGTGCTCACCCTGTACCGGTAAGCAGACATAACCTTGTGTGCCTATTGTTGAGATTATGGTACCGGGTCCCCTTGTGGGATCGTTTTGGCCATGGCGGTGGTCGTTGTGTCTTTGGAAGACACGGTGCCACCCAGGACTAGCCCAGTGGGGATTGTGTCAGAGTGGCCAGGAGAGTGTCATTGCAATGGAGGGGATTCGTCAGAATGTCGTTGGTCCACCCGAATGGGAGTACGAGGCCATGGCTTCCGTGGTGTGGGTACAATGTGCTACCTCTTCAGAGTGTAATAATCTATCGATAGCGGAGTCCACGGTTACGGACACGCTCGTAGTAGGTCACACCATGGGTCGACGTTTAATAAATTTTGCACACTAAGTTATGAACTTTGCACTATTGATGATGGTGGGAAGCCACTGAGATGTTCGAGAACAAGTATTGCTCATGGTTGTGGTCGCCGTAAGGATCACGAGATACTTCTAGTCAAGACCACGATGGTGGTATGGTTATGATCCAAGAATGATCACGGTTGGTAAGCCAGTCCCGAGGGACTTTTATCACAAAAGCATGGTCACAGCATGTTGAAGTATTATTGCATTATTAAGTGGTTAATTATCATGATATTGTTTGTCGTTATGATTATGCCCGTTGTGAGCTTGCAAGTACATTCAATGTACTGACCTGGTGTGTGATGCCAGATTTCAGGAAAGTCTCATTGGAAAGGAGCGTTGCTCGAGTCTAGATCGTGTCCACATCGGTGTCCCTATGCTATAGAGTTTTCGCTACGATGTTGTTCCATTGCTGCATAGTTCTTATGATCGAGGCCCCCTTTATGTCCACTAAATATTGTACATATTGTGCAGCCACACCGTGTGTGCCTCTTGTCCTTGACACCTGTTGTAATATAAGTATGATCCACTAGCATCAATAAAGCGGTTGCTTTATGTACCAAGATGTTGTGTGTTGCCAGAAGACGTGGTCTCTGGGCTGGCAATACTGGGTAAACCGGTCGCTCTAAGCCGGGGTGCGACAACGCTTGGTATCAGAGCCACGCTGACTGTAGGCCATGCTAGACTTCGGCGTGTTACTTGGACGATAGATACGAGTCTAAGTTGAGTGCCGGTAGCATCTGTAGCTGGTTGTTGCATTGCATGCACTTGTCTTATTTTTATGCTAACATGCTAATGGTTGTGAGTGTAGATGGCTCCGGTGCCGTATCCGTGCGAGTTGCAACTGATGTCGTACACGTCGTCACATCTTCTTCAAAACTGTGGTGTCGGTTGTACCCCCTCAGTGACGACCCAGTGTATCGTGTGTACCGGGAGCGTTTAGCTGACTCAGTGTATGAGTATCACGCAATGGTTACTCTACGCACTAGTTCCGATTCCAGCACTTACACTCGTACCTCTCGGAGCGGTTTCGCTTCTACCGCTTCTCAGGCTGTCCAGTTTGCTGCATTAGAGGTCCTTGTCGAGCTTCGTTACAACGACGTCTAGATGCAGAACCACCCAGGTTTCTACTACTATCGTTCTTTGCACGACAATGGCCGTGTCCGTTTCTCTATCATTGATCCGGAGTCTGATAGTGTGGCTAGCCATCTTGCTCGTTATATCACTGCTAGCTATCTTATGATCCACGAGCTGGCTCGAGAGCTGACTCGTGCTCGCACTGCTTTAGTCGCTGCTTTAGTCACTACTGGATCTGCCACTACTCCCTCCTCTTTGGGATTTACTCCTTATATTCCAGCCAGTTCTAGTTCCCCTGATTCACCGGTTACTCCCCCGAGTAGCTCTGGCGCCTCGACGGTGAACCCCCTCAGTGCCCCTGCTGAGTGGGTTACACGTCTCACTACACCTATAGCGCCGATGATTCATCCTCCACCTGCCCCTGAGGGAGAGCACTCTAGGCAGCGTTGTCGTGTTACCTTTAACCCGGAGGTTTCCGTTAACCTCGTCAGATCAGGATCCGAGTCTGCTTCAAGAGAGGACACCGCAGCACCAGCAGAGCGGTAGAGCCTTTGAGTATCCGCAGTCATTGGGATGATGTCTGGATGTAGTAGTACGAGTCATGATGTTTCGTTGTCTGTATGAGAGTAGTTGAACCTGGCATGTTGGTTATCTTTCATGTATGAGTCTATGTATAATTATGTTGGAACTCTACTTTATTCGCCATGTTTCCTTCATCATTTCGGTTTTTCTCGAGCATTCGTTGCTAGCTTTTCCCCAATTTATTTTGAATGTTTCTCATCTCGGTTGCGTTGTATAGGGAAAAATCATAATATGATGACGTGGGGAGGTAGAAGTAGCAACGTTCGTGAGGGAACTCCTGTTCGTCGTTCCGCACGACAGGCAGGACACTCTCCCGAGCCGTACCTTCCGCCACCGCCTCCACCGCCAAATCCGCCCTCCACCAAGCAAGTTCTGCGAATGTTTGCGGAAAGACGAAATAATGATCCGATTGAAATATTAAGAAGTGTGCAAGCTATGGTTGATCAGAATGGAAATCAATGTGGTCACCACTCCAAGTTGTCAGGTTGTTGATCTCTTAGATGTAGACGATTGGTTGTGCACTATTGAGAAAAAGCTTGAGATTGCTCGTACTGAAGAAAAAGATAAAGTTCCATTTGCAACTCATTATCTTGAAGGCGCTGCATCCATATGGTGGGAAAATGCAAAAGCCATGTGGCCTGCTAATGAAGAAATCACCTGGTCAAAATTCAAGGAGCAGTTTCGGAAATATCATATCCCTACTAGAATTATGAAGACTAAGCAGCGAGAATTCCTCGCGCTCATCCAAGGAAATCAGTCTGCGAGTGCATATTTGCAAAAATTCAATCATCTGGCCTGTTACCCCCTTTATGACATGGCCACCGAAGAAAGAAAGATTGACATATTTCTTCGTGGATTAAATACGCAACTCCGGTGTACTTTCAGTATGTTTTATTTTCCAGATTTCCAAACTCTAGTGGACAAGGCTTTCATTGCTGAAAGGGAGCACAAGCTTGTATCAGATAATAGGCCTGCTAACAACAACCACAAGCACAAGTTTGAGCCAAAGAAGGATGGACAACCAGTGCAAAAGGCTCGTACCTGGCAGCAGACTCAGGTAGAATACAAGACCAATTGGCAACAGAATGTCAACAAGACCACCACTCAAGTCAAGAATGTCGTGACCAACCCAGTGCACGAGGAGCGCCAGCGCAACAATTCTTGCTTCAGTTGTGGGAAAAACGGACGTTATGCCAGGCAGTGCCCCAACAACAGCAAGGCAAATGCTCTATTCAGGCCACAAGTTAATTATATGGAGTCATGTCTGACCCCACAAAACCTCACTGGGTACATTCATCACCTCTCCGCCGATGAAGCCCAAGAGAACCCTGAAGTCGTCATTGGTATGTTTTTTGTTAATAACATACCTGCAGTAATTTTATTTGACTCTGGGGCTTCCCACTCTTTTATTTCTCGGAGTTTTGGTTCCCAAAACAAATTTCCTTGTTCGGTTTTGGGCAAGAATATGCTAGTACAAACCCCAGGATCATTAATCAGGAGCAATCTGGTCTACCGAAGTCTGGAAATAGATATCAACGGAGTCTATTTTCCAACTTCATTGATAATCATTGAGTCTAATAAGTTGAATGTTATATTGGGTATGAATTGGTTGACCCAATATCAAGTCTGCATAAACTGCACGACCCGCGAAGTCACTTTGACCAGTCAGAATGGGCAGACTACCAAATTCTATGCTCGTAGAAGCATACCCAAGAAGAAATGGCTTTCTCCGCTGTGACTAAATTGGAATTTATTCCTGTGGTCATTGAGTTTCTGGATGTATTTCCCGAAGAATTGCCAGCCATGCCACCCGACCGCGAGCTTGAGTTTGCAATAGATCTTGTTCCCGGAACCGCACCGTTATACAAGAAGTATTACCGGATGCCCTCATCAGAATTAGTGGAGTTAAAGAAGCAGCTTGATGAAATGCTCCGGAAAGGTTATATCCGTCCCAGCTCTTCACAATGGGGATCACCCGCCATTTTCATGGACAAAAAGGATGGCAACCTCCGCATGTGTGTGGATTACCGACAGCTAAACAATGTCACCATCAAAAATAAATATCCACTACCAAGGATTGATGATCTGTTCGATCAGCTCAGTGGGCCAAAGTATTCTCCAAGATTGATCTCAGGGCAGGGTATCATCAACTCAAGATTAAAATGGAAGATATTCCTAATACCGCATTCACCACTCGGTACGGTCTTTATGAATATATAGTTATGTACTTTGGTCTCACCAATGCTCCTTCCTTCTTCATGCATATGATGAAAAAAGTATTCATGGACTTCCTTGATAAATTAATGGTAGTCTTCATCGATGACGTACTCATTTACTCCAAGAGTGAAGAAAGTCACAAGGATCACCTCCGAGCGGTGCTACAACGACTCCGCGATCATCAGTTATGCGCCAAATTCAGTAAGTGTGAGTTTTGGCTCAAGCAAGTTGGATTTCATGGATACGTTCTATCTGCCGAAGGTATAGCCGTGGAGCCAAGGAAAGTAAAGGATGTGCTCGATTGGTTGCCACCCACAACCGTATCACAGATCCGGAGTTTTCTTGGATTAGCTGGGTATTATCGTTGTTTCATTGAAGGGTTTTCCAAGATCGCTAAGCCCATGACGGAGCTGCTCAAAAAGTATAAGAAATTTGAATGGACCAAGGATTGTGAGAAAAGTTTGAATGAGCTAAAGATACGGCTGATGACCGCACATGTGTTAACTCTTCCAGATATCTACCGCAGTTTTGACATGTATTGTGACTCCTCCAGACAAGGAGTTGGATGCGTACTTATGCAAGACGGCAAGGTAGTAGCATATGCATCGCGACAGCTACGACCCCATGAAGGAAATTATCCTACTCATGATTTGGAATTGGCCGCGGTGGTTCATGCTCTAAAATTTTGGAGACACTATCTCATTGGGAAGAGATGCCAAATTTTTACCGACCACAAAAGCCTCAAGTATACATTTACTCAGCCAGATTTAAATCTCCGTCAACGAAGGTTGCTTGAGTTGGTCAAGGATTATGATCTTGGAATAAACTACCACCCGGGTAAGGCCAACGTGGTCGCCGATGCGCTTAGTCGAAAGCCTGTCAGCCTAAATGTCATACTGGAATCCTTGCCTCTTGAACTTCAAGAGGAGATCACTCAGCTCAACCTGGTCATAGTTGACGCTGGCCTCGCTAATATTTTGGAAGTTGCCCCCACACTTGAGGAAGAAATCCGCAAGGCCCGGCCAGCTGACATCGATCTGCAGAAACGTGTCAACAGTATGATGGCAGGACAGACTCCAGACTTCTTGAAGGATAAATTCGGTACTCTGTGTTTCCATGGAAGGATTTTTGTCCCCAATCAGTCATACTTAAAGAAGAAAATCCTCATGGAAGCACACGAATCCTAAAAATTCTATTCACCCTGGAGGTACAAAAATGTATGAAGACCTCCGATAAATATTTTGGTGGGATGATATGAAGAAAGATATTGCCTATTTTGTGGCATGTTGCGACATATGCAACAAAGTAAAGGCAGAGCATCAGAAGCCAGCCGGACTTCTCCAACCACTGCTAGTATTACAATGGAAATGGGATGATGTGTGTATGGATTTCATAACAGGACTACCTAAGACTCAGCGAGGCAATGATGCAATATGGGTCATAGTGGACACCTTAACCAAGGTTGCCCACTTTATCCTGATCAGAACCACATATCAAGCAGAGTAACTCGCACAGCTGTATGTATCCAGGATAGTTAGTCTCCATGGAGTACCCCGAACCATCACTTCTGACCAGGGTTCACTTTTTACCTCCGCTTTTTTGGTCATGTCTCCATCAAGCCTTGGGGACAACACTGAAATACAGTACCGCTTATCATCCTCATACTAATGGACAGACAGAGCGGGTAAACCAAATACTCAAAGATATGTTGCGAGCCTGTGTTCTGGCCCAAGGGTGTAAATGGGAAGACTTCTTGCCCTATGCCGAGTCTTCTAATAACAACAGTTTCCAGACCAGTCTAAAGATGTCACCGTATGAAGCTTTGTATGGCCGTAAGTGCCGCACTCCATTAAATTGGTCTCAAACTGGAGATAGTCGTATCTTCGAAACAGATCTCATGATGGAGGCTGAGAAACAAGTTCAGGAGATCAGAGACAGATTGAAATTGGCCAAACCTCGACAGAAGAGTTAGTGTGATGCAAAGCACCAACAAATCAGTTTTGAACCCGGAGAACACGTATAACTCCGATTTCAGACTCATGGGAAGTTGGCACCTAGATTTATTGGTCCATTTCCAGTCATGTCCCGAGTGGGCACTGTTGCATTTCAGGTGGAGCTACCCCCTGAATTGTCAGACGTGCACAACGTGTTTCATGTTTCCCAGTTGAGGCGGTGCATATCGCTGCCGGAGAAAAAGACTTCTATGACTGAAATAGAGTTGGCAAGGGATTTAGCATATGAAGAGAGACCAATTAGAATTTTGGATCAAATGGAAAGAGTCACTCGCAGTAAAGTAAGGAAGTTTTAAAAAGTTCAGTGGGAGCATCACACAGAGTCAGAATCAACATGGGAACGAGAAGAATTTCTAAAGACATTATCCAGAATGGTTTTCCCAAGCAACCGAATCTCGAGGACGAGATTCATTCTAAGTGGGGGAGGTTTGTGACATCCTTGTTTTTGCCCTCCTTTATTTGACTAATTTTTCATTTGGTTTGATTTTGAATTTGGAGATTTTTGAATCTTTTCATATGGACTTAAACACTTGGGTACCCTTGGCTTTCACCCAAGTGCCTCATTCCCCATCCAATCATCATTCACTCTCTGGTTCTACCTAAAATAATATTTGGAATATTTCTCTTTAATGAAAAATATTCATTTTCCCCCTCCAAAACCCAAGCTAGTGTTCTGGCCCAAGGGTGTAAATGGGAAGACTGCTTGGCCACAAAAATCTGAGAAAATTCACAAATATTCTCTGAACCCTAGGGCACCTTCCTCAGCAAAAATATTGTACCACTTTTTGGAATATTTTTGCTACAGAAAATATTTTCTATTTTGGACAGAAATGGTGGTTTCTACAGCAACTACCATTTTACTTGCTCCATTGCGCCAGATTTTTCTTGTGCATCATCACCTTAGTAGATGATTTCTAGCCTCCAAAGCACAGCCTCCAACTCCTAGCCATTTAAACGCAGTAACATCTCAAAGTTACTGATCAGAAACTTACCAAACGTGTGAAATCTTTTCTACTTCATGTGGAGTCAAACCAAAGCATGGTAATCTTCAAAACTACCACGAACAACAAGCCAAACATGATCTTTGGACGTTGGTCGGCCTGTGGGCAGAGTTCACGCGGTGACCACGCGTGTCCATGATGCCAGCCTGCATGTCGACGTGCTCTGAGTGCCACCGAGCGCTTTGTTTTGCGCATGCTTACTTCCCCGACTGCCATGGAGTGCCAAACCATGCCACCATCCTCGTCTCAACTCCCTTAACTCCCCCTGGCACTCGCCGACGCCGGAGCTCGCCGCAGCGAGCACGGGCGCGGTCCGGCCAACGTAACAGTGTTGTCGCCTTCTCCTTGATAATGTGCTCGTCTCCGTTCGCCCATAGTCCCCGCGTGAGCTGCGTCGCCTTCTCCTTCTCTCACTAACGCCACTCGTCGCCGGGCGCATTGTCCAGGTGACGTCAGGGGAGCCCGATCCACTCCTCGCTGCTCGCCTATAAATGGAGCCACCCCCAGCCTCCTCGAGCACCATCCTCCACTCCCACACACTCCACAGACGTGTAGGTAGCCGTAGCCCGGCCGGTCAGGCCGTGGGCCACCGTCCCCGAGATCGAGGTCGCTGGCGATCCTGTCAGGTCGCCGGCGATCCTGTTAGGTCGCCACGGTAGCTCCAGCCTCTCCCAAGCCTGGGCGACCCTTCTAGAGCCTCCGCCGCTCTTCGGTGAAGCCGTTCCGTCCACATGGAGCCCCCAAAGTCTCCACAGTTCGCCGTCGTCTTCGTCTCCAGTGACCTCCGCTCTCTGTCTCTGCTTGCGAGGTTAAATCCGACGCCGTCCGGCCACCCCTAGCTACGCTACGAGTACAGGCAGGTGCGCCTTGATCCCGTCTCTCGATACCTCCCTCTCGTTTTGACCAAGGAGCCCTCGTCGCCGGCGTGAGATCCGGCGATGCTGTGACCCCCTCTGTTTCCTTCTCCCCTTCCACCTCACCTGACTAGCAGGGTCCGCTATTCAGCCACTCAGTACGCGCGTGAAGCGGTACGAGTGGTGGAGCCCCGAGGCTTTATGCCTTCTACGTCACCCCCCTAGTTTGTTTTGTCTAAATACAAATTCAATTAATTTCCAGAGACCTTCAAACTTCTATAATTCTTCAACCATAAGTCCAAATGAATTGATTCTTTTTGCATTGTATTCTTTGCAAAGAAATCTAACAGCTCACCAAAAATGAGATTTTTCTGAGCTCTCTAGAATTTCTGGTGATTTTCAGAAGGGTTCTTGATATTTTCTTCTTGTGTTTAAAATTATTTTCAGAAGGCGAGCCTTGTCTTGAGGATCACCAGAAGGCTTGTGCACCTCATCTGCACTAAGGTAAGCCACAACAACATTTTCATGGTGCCATTTCAATATTTATGATTTTCTTACTTGAATGGAAGAGTTAAACTATGCATTTAAATAACTATTAGATTATTGATATTCTGTTAAGTACTTGTGCTAGTTTATATGCTTGATTTACAGAATGTTTGAAACTAACTTAGTGGGTAAATAAAATAGGATTTATTTGTGATGATAAAAGAATAATTTTGTTATGCATATGAGTAATTACTTGAAGTTATTTTCTTGCATGGGTAAAATAATTAAAATTTGCTAGAAAATATTCTGTTTAAAGTGAGGATTATGTTAACCAGAAAAGTGGCATGAGTTGTTGATGTTTATGCTTAGTGTAAATATAGTTGACTCGGTCATTTCCGTTAATATGTGATGCATATGTTAGTGTTACATTTCATGGCATACTATGACACCGATTATTTTTACTTTAAATTGAACCTGAATATAACTCAAGTTGAACATATCGTTGGCTGGGTCATGGTGCCACTGAATCGAGTTTTCCCTAGTGCAGCCACATTTGCCTTATAGGAGGCCTTGATTCGGTCCATTGTCATGCCTCTGGTCGGTGCCTCCAACTAGGGAAGGTTATGGGCGTGCTCACCCCGTTGTTGAGATTATGGTACTGGGTCCCCTTGTTGGATCGTTTTGGCCACGACGGTGGTCATTGCGTCTTTGGTTGACACGGGGCCACCCAGGACTAGCCCAGTGGGAATTGTGACGGAGTGGCCGGGAGAGTGTCATGGCAATGGAGGGGTTTCGTTGGAATGCCGTTGTTCCACCCGAATGGGAGTACGAGGCCATGGGTTCCGTGGTGTGGGTAAAGTGTGCTACCTCTGCAGAGTGTAATAATCTATTGATAGCCGAGTCCACGGTTACGGATACGCTCGTAGTAGGTCACAACATTTGTCAATGTTTAATAAATTTTGCACACTAAGTTATGAACTTTGCACTGTTGATGATGGTGGGTAGCCACCGAGATGTTCGAGACCAAGTATTTGTTGTGGTTGTGATCGTCGTAAGGATCACGAGATACTTCTAGTCAAGACCACGATGGTGGTATGGTTTTGATCCAAGAATGATCACGGTTGGTAAGCCAGTCCCGAGGGACTTTTGTCACAAAAGCACGGTCATAGCATGTTGAAGTATTATTGCATTATTAACTGGTTAATTATCATGATATTGTTTGTCATTATGATTATGCCCATTGTGAGCTTGCAAGTACATTCAATGTACTACCCTGGTGTGTCATGCCAGATTTCAGGAAAGTCTCGTTGGAAGTGAGCGCTGCTCGAATCTATATCGTGTCCACATCGGTGTCCCTGTGCTATGGAGTCTCCACTACGACTTTGTTCCGCTGCCGCGTAGTTCTTATGATCGAGGCCCCCTTTATGTCCACTAAATAATGTACATACACTAGTGCAGAACCGGGGAATAGCACTGGTTCGTAAGGCCCTTTAGTGCCGGTTTGGTAACCGACACTAAAATGTAGGCACTAAAGCCCCCCCTTTAGTACCGTTTCAGCACGAACCGGTGCTAAAGGACAACCATGTGGCACGAGCCAGCTTCGGGGGCAGGGAGCCCTTTAGTACCGGTTGGTGTCACCAACCGGTATTAAAATGTTGGGAGGGTTTTGGGTTTATGATTTGTTTTTCATTTAATTTTGTGTTTTCCATTTAATTATTTTTCGTTTGCTGGTATTTTACGATACAACATATTGTACACGTTATGCATATATATAAATAGAATTTCTAGTAGAACCGATCATAATATATATATATATATCATCGAATGTCTCACAACCACCATTAATTAATTCACGCATATATACACACATGTATATATATATACAATTTCTCCTAATTTGTGCCTTCGGAGCCAGTGGCATTAGCCTAGCTAATTGGTGCCTTCGGAGCACGATAACAATTGAAGTGGTTCATGGGGGCGGTAGCGGGTAATAGTATTCTCCTTTGGGATCTATGACCTGGTCGAGCAAAAATCCCGCTATTTCCTCTCGAATTGCTTCTATGCGCTCCTGTGCTAGGAGCTTGTCCCGCACCTCTTTGAACTGTTAAGAAGGAGATCAATATGCATGTGTATTAGTTGTGTGACTAGATATCGATAATGGTGTAAAAATTGTGAATAGTGTTCTAACAATCGGTATCGTACCCACTCCTGTCTTTGAGATTTGCTCCTTTCGGACGCCATCATGAGAATGTTCTCGCAAACGTAGTATGCACATAGATCATTCCCCGGCGCCTGCTTCAGGGCCTTTACAAGAATGGAATTTGATCAGATAATAATTAATCAAGCATGATAATTAAAGAGATGGCAGGTAGCTAGTACTACTTAATTACTTACCTTGGGTCGATACCATTTCAGACATTGTTTCCATGGGCCTGGAGTGACCCTGATGAACTTTGCCCAAGCCTTGCCCGCCGACAAAGAAAATGAATAAATGGGTTATTAAATAGTTGTTATCAGGAAATGACGAACTAATTAAATAGGCCGAGATATAGTTAATAATGATTGAAATTACCTGTTGACTATCCCCTTCACGATGGTGTAGTCACTTGCTTTCTTAAGTAGTTAGTCTAGTAGTTCAACTGTTCCTTCATCAACTTTAATGATTAACAAGATCCAGTGAAATCTGCATGCCCACATGTTTGCATGTCTTAATTAAGCGGGCATATGTAAGCAAAAACATGTAGCTATAGCTAGTAGGGAAAAACAGAATTCGTAGTACAAGACAGTGTGACTCACTGGAAGTTGTAAGGAAGTAGTATATCTTCATTGTATTTGAGTTCTTTGAAGAACTGTAGCATGCTTTCCTCTACACTTTTTTGTGATATGGATCTATTTTACATGTGTATTCATTAATGGTATTTGGGTCAACGAACCCAATGCCATAGCGTCCACCTTTTTTCATTTCATAAATCTTCATCCTGCATAATACCACAGAAAAGAATATAGTGAGGATAATTACAGGTAATGATTGATCAAAATGATCACTACAGCTAGCTTGAGACTTAAATTACAGAAAGAAATCACTTACAGACAATAGCAACTGACGATAGATTTGTCGAGTGCGTCTTTATTGTATAGCTGAAATAGTTATGAATACTCAATGGTCACAGCTTTCTCATGGTAGTAATGCTCCTTGTTGACATTCACCATGAAGGACTCTCGATTGGAAATCTTGGTAATGTCCATGTACCATTGATGCAATTCATACATTCTCGTTGGGAGCTTATTGACCTCCTCTGGCTCGACCAAAGGTTGGCCCCAGGCATATTTCCGTTTTATTTCCTCCTCTCTAGTCGGAGACATGGGCTCGATATCGAGGAGTTGTCCAATAGTCATCCCGATCGATTCAGCCTGCGCAATATGCTCCTCGGTTATTACCACATCGCCCACCCCGGGAATGTTAACGGTTTGCCCACAATAATATTGGGCGCGCGTACTCTCATGTGTTGTTGGCACAACAAGCGGGGGGATTGATTGCGCCGCCTATTCTCCCAGCTGGGGAATGGTTTTACCGCATGTTTGGCCAGCTGATTTTCTCGAGCTCGAGCTTGCCTCTTTCTGTAGACATGCTCGATTTAACTTCCTAAGGTGGCGCTCATAGTCGGTGTCAACAGGCTTGGGAGCTGGTGCTCTAGCCATACGAATGAAGTGGTCAATCTTTTCCATAGGCACTTTCTCCCTTGGCGGCGGTGGCGATTTCGGTGCAAAATGGGCTTCCACCTCGGCCTTTGATATGGCTACGTTTTCCTCCTCGGACTTGTCGTAAGGCCTCTGCGGAAGAGGCGCGAGGCTTGGACCATATTGAAATCGCTTGCCTCCGCCTGTACCTGCAGTACTACCTCGACTTGTACCGCTACGCACCATAGCTGAGGTGGCTCTCTTCCGTGATTGCTGAGGCGGCGAAGACGGCTGACTTGGCTGAGTTGGAGGAGGAGGAGTGGCCTGAAGCTGTGCAGGACTTGGAGGAGGAGTGGCCTGAAGCTGTGCCGGACTTGGAGGAGGAGTGGCCTGACGCTTTGCCGGACTTGGAGGAGGTGTGGCCTGAAGCTGTGCCGGACTTGGAGGAGGAGTGGCCTGACGCGTTGGTGGACTTGGAGGAGCGGGAGTCTGCTGACTCGGTGGCGGACTGCGACGAAGAGTCGGATGACGCGGTGTCGGTGGCCTTAGAAAGATGATGCAATCCTTTCTCCATAGGATGATACGATGGTTGGCCTCTCCTAGTGTGTGCTCATCGTCACCTCTAGGAATGTCAAACTCTAGCCCCGAATATTGGTCCACCACCTCATCAACCAAGACACGAGCATAGCCCGCTGGAATCGGGTTGCAATGGAAGGTTGCCTCAGGGGGATTTGTAAAAGCAAGGGCGTTCGCCACCTTCATGGATATGTTCTTCATTTTGAAGTGTAGCTCGCAGTTAGTGTTCTCCATGATGTCATCCACTAGGTAGCTATCCAGCAATGCGTCGCCCGGGGCGGAACCCACGCTGCTTCTCAGCATGGATGGGACGGTGCTATACATTGGTGGATCATCCGCTAGCTGCTGAGACCCCCTTTGCTGGCTAAGTGAGTCGATCTGCTCCTGCTGCCGCTGGAATTTGATTGCCAAGTCCGCATGCGCTGATTCTAGGCCTTGAAGGCGTTCATAGTCTAGCTTCCTCTGCTCCTCCTCCATATTCCTCTTCTTCTCCTCTGCAATCTTCTTTCTCGCACGGGTTCTGTAGTCGGCGTTCCAGTCCGAAAACCCCTCATACCACGGAATAGCGCCCATGCCTCGTGTTCTTTCCGGGTGTTCAGGATTTCCCAGGGAATGCGTAAGCACGTTGTTCTCTCTGTTTGGGCTCGAACAACCCGGATTGAGCCTCTTCTATTGCAACAAGTAGCTTATCTTCGGCTCCGTCCAGACATGCCTTCTTCGAAACTTTGCCTGTCTTCGGGTCCAACTCCCCCCATGCGCATAGAACCAAGTCCTGCACCTGGGGGGCCAGCTCAATGTTTTTGGAGTGACACCTGCACCCAACATCTCTTTCCCAGACTTATCCCACTTGGGCATTCCCACCGCATAGCCACCTGGCCCCAGCTTATGGAACTTATCCTTTTTTGCGGCATTGGCCTTGTTTATTCTCGACCGTTCTTTAGATAATTCCGAATCCTTGAATTTCACGAAATCGTCCCAATGAGCACTTTGGTTCTCTAGTGTTCCCTCGAATACTGGAGTCTTCCTTCCTCCGTTGTCGTACTTGGCCCATTCACGAATCTTGTGGTTCTTGAATGCAACTGACATCTTCCTAAGAGCAGCGTCCTTGACTTTCTCCACATCTGCATCTATGAAATGATCTGGTAGGGTGAAATGTTCCATGAGCGTTTCCCAAAGCAAATGTTTTTGTCTGTCGTCGAAAAAAGTAACACCTGGACGTGGCTTTGCTGGCTCTCGCCATTCTTGAAGGGAGATCGGGAGTTGGTCCTTCACAAGAACTCCGCACTGATGAACGAACCTGTCCGCAATCTTCTTAGGCGCGAATGGTTCGCCATTAGGTCTGATTGCCTCGATATTGTACTTTACGCCCTCCATCAACTTTTTGTTCGGGCCTCGTTTCGTCCTGTTTCCTGAAGATTTTCTCGATCCGGGATGGCTGAAAGAAGAAAGATCGATTCGTTAATATATCTTCAAGTCATTTAAAACATGTGATGATCACCAGATGCCTGCTTATATAGATATATATACCTCGCCGGTCTTTGTTGTTTCAGGATCAACATTTTCTTTGTCATGTTCATAGTTCATGACTTGATCAATTCGGGCGTCGCAATCGAATATCATATCACCCTCCCCGGTGTTGTTTAGATATTCAGAGCCGTCATAATCTTCTTCATTCTGATCATCATCTGGTCCGCGAGGATTGCGTATGGTATTGAACAGGGCCTCTTCTCCCTCTCTGCCGGTATTGTCCACCATAGGTTTTGTTTAACTAATCCAAGAGAAATATATTGAAATTACAATGCATGGATGCAATCAATTAATAAGGAAAAACTGAATCAATCATAGTACATAATAAGCATCATCGAATATAATCTCGAATACGTCGTCTCGAATAATAGATATAATCTCGAATACATCGTCTCGAATAATAGATATAATCTCGAATACATTGTCTCGAATAATATATAATCTCGAATACATCGTCGGATCATGCGGCACAGGCGGTGGACACCCAAAGAGAAGGAACCCTCACAGGATCATAGCTGAAGTGAGATCCCTAAAGAAACTGCCAGGTATTGGAGAACCTACCGCCCTCTAACGCAACCATGTAGCGATGGACGTGGTCGTCCTCCTCCCTGACACGGCGACGTACCACCTCCGGCGGGGCCGGCTCCCTCCGCACCGAAACTGGCCCACGCGAACGCCACCAAACGAGATCAGGGTAGACGACTGGGGCCGGGTTCCTCATCAAGCGTCGCGCCCCTCCAGGCAGCACCTCCCAGTGCCAGCCCGGCGGAGCCCAGTCCCGGACATGGGTCAGCCGGACGTCGTAGCGGACGGGTCGACGGCGAGGATGCGGGCCGGGCATCGTCGAGAACAAATACTAGCTATATGCCCGCAAAAAGTAACATTTTTTTAATGATTGGATTTTGATAACTAAAGTTTCTAACATTTCTATATAACTAACATTCCTATAACATTTCTAACAATGCTATATAACTAACATTTCTAATATTTCTATAACTAAAAAATAGAAAAAAAATTATAATATTTCTATATATATAACTAACATTTGTATAACATTTCTAATATTTCTATAACTAAAAAAAGAATAATTTCTAACTTTTTTATAAATATTTCTATAACTAAAAAACAGAAAAATTTCTAACAATTCTAACTTTTCTATAACATTTCTAACAATGCTATATAACTAACTATTTCTATAACTAAAAAAAGAAAAATTTCTAACATTTTTATAACTATTTCTATAACTAAAAAACTAAAAAAATGTATGTGTGTGTGTGCTCACCGGCGAGGCGAGAGGCGACGGGGGGCGGCAACAGGGACGGCGACGGGCGCGGCGACGACGGGGACAGGAGAGGGGCGGCGACGACGGGGACGGGCCGGGGCGGCGACGACGGGGACGGGGCGGCGATGACGGGGACGGGGACAACGCGGGACGGGCCGGGATGGCGCGGCGGTGATGACGGGGACGACGGGGCGGCGACGACGGGGACGTGGCGGCGACGGGGGAGGCGACGAGGGATATGGAGACGGGGGTGGCGGGCAACGGGGCAGAGGAGAAGAAGCAGATGAGAAACGGAAATTTTTGAAGTGTTTAGTTATATAGGATGGACCTTTAGTACCGGTTGGAGCCACCAATCGGTACTAAAGGCCTGTTTTAGCCAGGCCATGTGGCGGGAACCGCACACCCTTTAGTACCGGGTGGTGGCTCCAACGGGTACTAAAGGCCCCCCCTTTAGTACCGGTTGGTGCCACCACCCGTGCCTCAGGTGTATCTTTTGTCTTCCCATACACGCCCAAGAAGCCAAGCTGGGTCACACAAAGATTCTTCGTCACGTGCATCACGTCGATTGCAGAGCGGACCTCTAGGTCTTTCCAATAGGGCAGGTCCCAAAATATAGATTTCTTCTTCCACATGGGTGCGCGTCCATCAGTGTTATTCGGAAAAGGTTGTCCACCAGGACCCTTTCCAAAGACCACCTTCAAATCTTTTACCATATCATGTACATCAGCACCAATACGGTGGCAAGGCTTCGTCCGGTGATCCGCCTCACCTTTGAAATGCTTGCCTTTCTTTCTTACGGGATGCCTGCTTGGAAGAAATCGACGATGTCCCAGGTACACATTCTTCTTACAATTAACCAAATATATACTGTCGGTATCGTCCAAACAGTGCATGCATGCGCGGTATCCCTTGTTTGTCTGTCCTGAAAGGTTACTGAGAGCAGGCCAATCATTGATGGTCACGAACAGCAACGCCTTTAGGTCAAATTCTTCCCCCATGTGCTCATCCCATGCACGTACACCTGTTCCATTCCACAGTTGTAATAGTTCTTCAACTAATGGCCTTAGGTACACATCAATGTCGTTGCCGAGTTGCTTAGGGCCTTGGATGAGCACTGGAATCATAATGAACTTCCGCTTCATGCACAACCAAGGAGGAAGGTTATATAAACATAGAGTCACAGGCCAGGTGCTATGGTTGCTGCTCTTCTCCCCAAAAGGATTAATGCCATCTGCGCTTAGACCAAACCATACGTTCCTTGCGTCATCTGCAAACTCCTTCCCGTACTTTCTTTCAATTTTTCTCCACTGTGACCCGTCAGCGGGTACTCTCAACTTTCCGTCTTTCTTACGGTCTTCTTTGTGCCATCGCATTGCCTTGGCATGCTCTTCGTTTTGGAATAAACGTTTCAACCGTGGTATTATAGGAGCATACCACATCACCTTGGCAGGAATCTTCTTCCTGGGGCGCTCGCCCTCGACATCACCAGGGTCATCACGGCTGATCTTATAGCGCAATGCACCGCATACTGGGCAAGCGTTCAAATCCTCATACTCACCGCGGTAGAGGATGCAATCATTAGGGCATGCATGTATCTTCTGCACCTCTAACCCTAGAGGGCAGACAGCCTTCTTTGCTTCGTACGTACTCTCGGGCAATTCGTTGTCCTTTGGAAGCATATCCTTTATCATTACAAGCAACTTTCCAAATCCCTTGTCAGATACACCATTCTCTGCCTTCCATTGCAGCAATTCCCGTGTGGTGCCCAGCTTTTTCTTGTCACCTACGCAATTCGGGTACAACAATTTTTTGTGATCCTCTAACATGTGTTGCAACTTCTTATTCTCCAAATCACTTGCGCAGTTTCTCTTTGCATCGGCAATGGCCCGACCTAGATCATCAACGGGCTCATCCGATGCCTCTTATTCAGCTTCTTCCCGCATTGCCGGCTCAGCTTCTTCCCTCATTGTTGTATCATCGTATTCAGGGAACCCATGGCCAGGATAGCTTTCGTCGTCCTCTTCTTCTTCATTGTCTTCCATCATAACCCCTCTTTCTCCATGCTTGGTCCAAACATTATAGTGGGGCATGAAACCGGACTCAAACAGGTGGACGTGAATGGTTCTTGACGTAGAGTAATTGCGACCATTCTTACAGCCAGCACATGGACAATGCATAAAACCATCCGCTCGCTTGTTTGCCTCAGCCGCAAGCAGAAAAGTAGGCACACCATTAATGAACTCGGGAGAGCATCGGTCATCGTACATCCATTGCCGGCTCATCTTCAATACACAGTACCCAAAACATCAAATTAATACAATACATAAAGTTCATACATAAAGATCGTATAAAACTTAAATGCAACAAACAAATAACTCTCTAGCTAAAGAATTTAAATGCAACAACAAATTTTCTAAGGTAACAATTGATCCAACATCATAATGATACCAAGCCTCACTATGAATGGCATATTTTCTAATCTTTCTAGTCTTCAAGCACATTTTCTCCATCTTAATCTTGTGATCATCGATGACATCGGCAACATGCAACTCCAATTCCATCTTATCCCCCTCAATTCTTTTCAATTTTTCCTTCAAATCCTCGTTTTCTCTTTCAACTAAATTTAACCTCTCGACAATAGGGTTGGTTGGAATTTCCGGTTCAACTACCTCCTACATACAAATATCTATGTCAACTTGATGGGCATAATTTGTCATAAACACGAAATGCAACAAATAGTTTTAAAAGAGAATCTACCACATCTGAATCATAACCCGGACGAGGGCCGACGGGGACGGATATCAAAACCATGGCACTATGCATAACAAACAACGTATGGGTAAGATAATTATATGAGTAACTATATATCCAAATCACACAAACATCATTTTTTATATAAAACTTCATGAACAAGAGGCTCACCACAAGGTGGTGCCGGCGACGGGACGTTGCGAGCGATCGACGGTGGTTACGACGGAGATTTAGAAGGTACTAAGTAAACCACACCTACATATGCAAAACTAAGTGTTATTTTTGACCTTGCATATAAATCAAATACTAGCACATATATATAATTCCTCTAAAATTACTAAACTCAAAAATCAATCACTATATAATGCATTGCACGAGCTAATCTAGCAATGAGAGATGAAAGGAAAAAGTTGCTAACCTTTGTGATCATTTGAATGGATGGGGGCCTTCAAATCTTGGGCAAAATGTGTGATGAGCTTGAGAGGAAGAGGGAAAAGAACAGAGAGGAGAGGGGAAAGGGGAAGAACAGAGCTAGCTGGGGTGGACGAAGGGTCTATGTAGGACGACCTTTAGTACCGGTTCGTGATACGACCCGGTACTAAAGGTGCTAGAGGGGCCCCGGACTGACAACATCCTGCCACCACTCACTTTTGTACTTGTTCGTGGAACGAACCGGTGCTAAAGATTCGCCACGAACCGGTACTAATGAGAGCGGCCCGGCTAGCCGTTGGAACCGGCACTAATGCACACATTAGTGCCGGCTCAAATTCAAACCGGCACTAATGTGCTTCACGTTTGACCCTTTTTCTACTAGTGATATTGTGCAGCCGCACAGTGTGTGTCGCTTGGCCTCGACACCTATTGTAATATAAACTATGATCCGCTAGCATCGATAAAGCGGTTGCTTTCTGTACCAAGATGTTGTGTCTTGCCAGAAGACGTGGTCTCTGGGCTGGCAATACAGGGTAGACCGGTCGCTCTGGGCCGGGGTGCCACAAGTGACTGGCGTGAATGTCTTTCCTGGAACTTGAACTCGAATCAACCAACGATCCTCTTCTGGTAAAGTGGCGGTGTAGGTCCCGGTGAAGCTTGGTATTTTGATGTTTAGGTACCTAGTGACTTCCTTCAAATCGCGTCCAAACGGGGTGTCTTCATCCAGCTGTGTAAACTTGTTCCTCGAGTCTGCCATCCTAAAGAGTATAAAATGGAGAGGAGTCAGAAATGAGTAGAGAAGAGTGTCTGATGGTTCATCTTAGTGGTCGTGTCCTACATTCAACCTGGCTCTGATACCATCTTGTAGCGAGCCGACCTCAGGCGGTCAAGTCTCTGTGTTCAGTGTCATCCCTGGATCGGTAATGCTGACACACACAGTACTCGAAGGATTTATAACAGAGTAGCAATCATACACTTATTACAACGAATGTCTCAAAAGAGAACTTATTACAATAAATATGGCTTAAGGCCATCCAAAATAGATAACAGCGGAAGGCTTGGAAGACAGGTGAGTCCATCAACTCCAACGGCATAGCTGAGTGCATGACAAACGACCTATCGCATCTTACTCCTCATCTGAAATGTCTGCAACATGATATGTTGCAGCTCAAAAACGGGTTAGCACATGGAATATGCTGGCAATATAACACAGTAGAGCAATGAACAGTTAAATGCTATCAGTACATGCATATTTGGCTGGTGGAGGCTCTATGGTTATAATGTTTTTGCGAAAAGCCAATTTTTCCCTACAACAAAGGAATATACTTTATTTAACTATCATGATGGTTGAAACATTGAGAATGGTACCCCCATCTCAATCCCAATTAAAAGTAATTATCAACCCAACATTTAATTTAGAGTGATGAGATCCATATGATAATCCAAGAACCAAATACTCAAGTTGTCCATAACTGGGTACACGACTAATCATGATTAGTTTGTACACTCTGTAGAGGTTTGTGCACTTTTCCTCACAAGAATCGATCTCCTCCGTTGGATTTCTCGCACTACATGGTGTTTGAGAAACGGATGTCCGAGACACAGTCTTTCAGAATCATTAACTCTAACCCCGGGTAGACAGTACCAACCTACACCCCCTACATCTACTAGCCTACCACTGGAATAGGTCATGCAACCTCCTCAACTATGCTAGAGCCCATAATAGCTTGTGGCTGCACACGGAAGTTTCTAGCATGAATATTCTTGTGATCCCTTTGTGCCTATATGGCGGACCATAGGAGGATCACACGGTATAACCCCGGGATCTCCTAGGACAACACTGGTATAACCCTAGGTGCCCAAAACCAATAATCGGCCCAGATGTGTATTAAAGTTGCCACCTTAGAATTGAACCATTAATTAACAAACTCACATCTGTCATGGATACACTCAAACCCAATCCACGTCTACTAGCATAGCATAACAATATAAGCATAATGTAGAAGTAACTCCCAAGGGTTTGATAATAAAACAGGTAATAGGTTCTACGTCGTCAACTACTTCCCAATACCCACATGTTAATCACATCTTAATCATGCAGTGTTTGAGGATTGTAACTAATGCATAAAAACTGGGTATGAAAGAGTATGATCAATGTGTTACTTGCCTTGTTGACGATCTGCAAAACCTAGTGACTCGTAGTAGCACGCTTCTCACTCCAGGTGTTCTATCTCAAATAAACAATAGCATACATAAGCAATCAAGCAAAGGTGCATGGCGAAAACTCAAATAAGAAGATCTAACCAGAAACTTCAACTCAAGAACTCCGGTTTGCAAAAAGAATCAAATCAAACAGAGCAATGAAACACAAACTACGAAAGAACAAGATCCGATTACTAATCAGGACTAAATCCAATTTTTACTGTACCAAAATCTTGTTCAAGTTAGTTAAACAGAAAGAGGGCTTCATGACGAAGATCTAGGCGCTTGTTTCACCTGATTTGGATAAACGAGCGAAAAGATATACTAGATCGAAGATTAGGGCAGAAATCGCGATCGAAATAATCGCGGAAAAACCCTAGAAAAAGAAAACTGACGAATAGGCTAACGAACGAACGTTCACTGTCTGCGACTAACCGACGAACAAAGTTCGTTAAAACGAACGTACGGACAAATGTCCGCTAAATAAATAAACCGACGGAAAACCGAATGAAACGATCTATTTAAAAAAAACTAGATCTAGGGTTTTCTAAAAAAACCAACGGTTTTCTCGAGAAAACCGGACTGCGGTGGCGGCTACCTCTACATCGGCAGGATCGGCGGCGGCGGCTCCGGCGGCAGGGTCTCTGGCGGCGGCAGGAGGCGGCGTGGCGGGAAGCTGCGCGGTGGGCGGCCGCTTCGCGGCGGGAGGCGGCGCGGCGGCGTCGCAACGGGAGGAGGCGCTAGGGTTCGGGCGGGGCGGGCGGCCTCGCGGGCCTCGGGCCTTGCCTTAAAAAGTCGGTCGGGCGGTGTCCTAGTCAGGCACGGCCCGTTAGATCGGTGCTCTCTTTTTTTTAAAAAAACCTGACGCGGAAAAACTAAGAAAAGAAATAATAAACGGACTCCCAAAATCGTGAAATAAATTTTCATGGTCCTCCAATGATATTCCGGACAAAGTGAACATTTATTTGGGCCTCTAATGCAATTTTTAAAAACGCATATTTTTCCTAATTGAGATAAAATTGCAATAAAATCTAAATAAAAATTATCATTTGATTTTAATATATTTCCTCCAATATTTCACTTATTTTTGGAGAAGTCATATTATCTCCTCTAATATATGTTAATATGAAATATTTTCGGAGAGAAAAATTATTAAAACCAAAATGATCCTTGCCTCAATATTTGATAAAATTCAAATATGAAGAACGTGAAATCCCCAACTCTCTCCGTGAGTCCTTGAGTTGCTTAGGATTTTTGAGGATCGCGAAACGAAATGCAATAAAATATGATATGCATGAATGACCTATGTATAACATTCCAAATTGAAAATTTAGGATGTTACAAACCAATAAGAGGCAGTGGATATCGTTTTGTCCCCAAAGGTGGGACGTTCCCTACGAAAACCATGATGCTCGTTGTGAGAAGATCTGGTTTGTGAGAAGCATATACCCAAACATGCCCCAAACCGGACAAATTTTTTACCATGGCATGTTGATGCCGCTCCATGAAGCCATGCCAAGTTTCATGAATTTCATACGAGTTTTGGATTTATTAGAATTTAATAACCAGGCATCTCAACGTTTGGCCGCAATCAACAGTGCCCTGGTGTTTTAATTTCATTCCCATCTCTTGCATGGGATCTAGAAATTCACCCAAGGAACCACATGTGATTTTTCAATCAACCTTAGTGCATTGGAGCATGTGCTTGTAGTTCAAATTTGAATTATGCATATTAAATTCCTAGAAAACCCAGTTAATCTTTACCTAATATTAAAGGGTGGAAGCTTTCATAGTTCTCCATACATCACCCGTTCATATCCGTTAACCATACAGATTGACGGTTGAGATTTTCCTCCTATCTATTCGGTATTATCTGCCCGTTGACTTTGCCCTAGAAGTTGTAAACAATTACCCACGATAAGAAAAATGATTCGCTAATTATCGCAAGAAAGAGAGCTGGCCGACCTCCCCGCGTGCCACTGCCGCTGCCCTTGTTCCCCAATCCGCATAATATTAGGAATTAAAAAATTCCCAACTTGATCCTTCTTCCCCCATCCAGACGACCCGCGGTTAAAAAAATCCGGATGGCCCGACCTTCCCGCGCGCCGCCGCCGCCTCCCATGGCGTCAGCCTCCCCGTGGCCGCCGCCTCCGCCCATGAACCCACAGGCACCGCTTCCTTCTAGGCCATTCACCGTTGTTGTGGTTTCCCGTCAACATCGGCTCCCCACGTGCTCATCCACCATCTCAAGGTCTTCACCCGCCATGCTCCCCAGTACCTTGACCACCGCCACCGCCACCCACCTGCGAGCCTCCACCAGGCCACCCTGCGCTCCTCTGATCCTGCGCGCCGCCGGTCGAAGCTCCCCTGCTCGGTGCCCTCAACGCACCGCCGCCACCCTGGCCTAACAAATTAATTGAGGGCGCCATGGACGCCTGTTCGTGTCTTGGCACTCCTCACCAGCGGAATCCATGAACTTGCTTGCAACTGTGTTGGGCTGCATTGGTGTTTGGTTGCATGCTTTGATCGATTGCCTATTTTGTGCTTTTCCATTGTGGCTGCGGGTGCAGCTGCATCAAGCGAAAGTGGCCGAGGGCATGCAATGCATAGACAAAGCAATAGTTAGTATGGAGCAAATATGAGTTGGGTTACTCTTGTATATGACTACTACATTTAAGTTTGGGTAGCTATTTCTCAAAATGTAGCCAAGGCACTGGATTCATTTGCTCTTCTTTGCCTTTTTACAGGACAATTTCACTTTGGTTTTGTTGTTAAGGATTGATGACCGCATCCCTCCCACCACAGCGATGACGGCAACCTTACCTCTCTAGCTGCGGTGGCCGCAGTGTACCGCTACAACACCATCCGACACAATTGTCTTGTGGTGGAGGAGGGCCATGTTGAGCACATCGGGGAGGCTGCGAGCGCGGTTGTTGCCACATGTTCTGCCGAGTCGTCCATGTCAGTATGAATGTGTGTGCGCGTTGAGGGAGTCCTGGATTAGGGGTTCTCCGGATAGCCGGACTATATCCTTTGGCCGGACTGTTGGACTATGAAGATACAAGATTGAAGACTTCGTCCCGTTTCCGGATGGGACATTACTTGGCGTGGAAGGCAAGCTAGGGAATACGGATATGTATATCTCCTCCTTTGTAACCGACCTTGTGTAGCCCTAGCCCCCTCCGGTGTCTATATAAACCGGAGGGTTTTAGTATGTAGGACAACATACAATCATACCATAGGCTAGCTTTTAGGGTTTAGCCTCTCTCTAATCTCGTGGTAGATTAACTCTTGTAATACTCATGTCATCAAGAACAATCAAGCAGGACGTAGGGTATTGCCTCCATTAAGAGGGCCCGAACCTGGGTAAACATCGTGTCCCCTGCCTCCTGTTACCATCCGCCTCAGCACTAGTAGAAAACAGGGCTTTGGTCACGAGGCAGTTTTCACATTAGTCCCGGTTCAGTCCAGAACCGGGACTAATGTGAGCATTTATCCCGGTTCGTGCGGCTAACGCATTAGTCCCGGTTCACCTGCGCCCTTTAGTCCCGGTTCGTGCCACGAACCAGGACTAAAGGGTGCGATGCCCATTAGTCCCGGTTGGTGGCACCAACCGGTACTAATGGGTTTTGAGGCATTAGTACCGGTTCATGGCACGAACTGGTACTAAAGGTCCCATTTTCAACCCCCCCCCCCCCCCTCGTGGACCGCCTTTTCAGTTTTAGAAAAAACAAAATAAAATGATGGAAATGTCAAAAAAATAAAATAAAATAAGTTTCCCATGTGATATGTGGTCTACTTGTTGGGAAAATTTACAAATATGAATTTCGACTTTATTTGCAAAATCTCTCTGGAATTTGTAAAATGGGCATAACTTTTGCATACGAACTCGGATTAAAAAAATTATATGAAAAATCATCTACTCGAAAAGTTACATCCGAATTTAACGGGGGAAACCCCGTTAAACATTTTCAAAACCCTCAAAAACCTAACCGAGAAAAGTTACGAGGCTTTTAAGATCTAGAGTGGAAAAATTGAAAAAATTACTAGTCAAATCTGGTCAAACAGTGGTCAAACTGTCGTCAAACAATGGTCAAACTAATTTTTCTAGAATATTAGTGTTACTAAATAATTATTTCAGTTATTTTGAATTTTGGTCAAATCTGGTCAAACTGTGGTCAAACTAATTATTCATGAAATATTAGTGTTACTAAATAATTATTGTTTTTTAAAACAATAGTTTCAAACTCAAACAGTGAAATGTGTCACTTCATGCTCAAGCAAAATTCATGAAGGTTAATAGGATTGACATCTTACTATATATTGTCAGGAAAACAACAAGTGCAGGAAGGATGGGGGAGTGGGAGGATGGGTGACCGTTCGGGAAGTTAGATGATTTGGAATGATGAGGGGTGATTAGAGGATAAATTGAGCAGTGATGAGGGGTGGTGATTACACACTAGAGGTTAAAATAATTCAGAATTTTGAAAATAAAAAAAATCAAAAAAAAAATTCAAAAAAATCATAAAATTTCCTTTAGTCCCGGTTGGTGTTACCAGCCGGGACTAAAGGTGGAGCTCCACGTGGCCGCGCCCTTTAGTCCCGGTTCGTGTAAGAACCGGGACTAAAGGGGAGAGGCATTAGTACCGACCCTTTAGTCCTGGTTCAAAAACCGGGACTAAAGGGGCCTTACCAACCGGGACAAAAGCCCCTTTTTCTACTAGTGCAGACGCACAGTTTGGGACCCCCTACCCTAGATCCGCCGGTTTTGACACCGACATTGGTGCTTTCATTGAGAGTTCCACTTTGTCGTCACCATGAGGCTTGATGGCTCCTTCGACTACTCCGTCCATCGATCACAATGAGCATGACATAACTCTGCTATCGGACAATGTTCAGGAGATCGCATCCTCAACTACTCCGTCCATCAATCCGGAGCAAGTCGCGCCATCCCGAGAGTGGAGGGATGGACCCCGCCATGCAGGCCACACTCTAAGTGGTGATAGAGACGGATACTGACTTCACCCCTTACGAGAGCCGTGTCACCGAACCACTGGATTCATCTCCGGCCACGGACTACGAGCAGCTCACATCCATGCCCGTCGAGTCAGGCTGGGCGCGGATCATGGAGTTCACCTCCGCGGATATCTTTCAGCACTCACCTTTCGGATATGTGCTAAATTCATTAAGGTCTCTCTCCCTATCAGGAGAACCTTGGCTGAACTATGTCTGGCTAGAATGGGATGCGGACGACGAAGAAATTCGCTGCCCACCCACCACCCACTTAGTAGCCACTATCGACGACTTAACTGACATGCTCGACTTCGACTCCGAAGACTTCGACGGTATGGACGACGAAGCCGGAGACGAACAGGAACCACCGCCCTCAGGGCGCTAGACCGCCACCTCATCATATGATATATACAAGGTGGACACCCCCAAAGAAGGCAATGGCGATGAGAGAGCGGAGGATGACCCCTCCAAGAAGCAACCCAAGCGCCGACGTCAGCGGTGCCGCTCTAAGTCCCGCCACAGCAAGAGCAGTGATACCGGCACAGGAGATAATAACACTCCGGATAGCACCAAAGATAACAATCCCCTCCAGCACGGTGTAGAGCTAGAGGACGAATAAGCTAGCCCTCCAGAGGAGGCAGCAGATGGAGAACCGAAGGAGGACAATTACATGTCTCTCTACGAAGACGAGGACAAGGGGCTACATAGTGATGACGAGGAGGAGCCCCGGCCGTCGAACACAGGAGGACATAAAGGGTTTCCCCCTCAAGTGAAGACGGTGAACATGATATACGCAACCCACATTCCCAAGAGGGAGCGGAAGCGTGCACTAAGGGACGTCTATGCGATGGAGCCCGTCGCCCCAAAGTTCAACCCATGGTCTGCTTGTCCGATCACCTTCGATCGCAGGGACCACCCCACTAGCATCCGTCATGGCGGATCCGCCGCACTAGTCCTAGACCCCATCATTGACGGATTTCACCTCACCCGAGTCCTTATGAACGGCGGCAGGAACCTGAACCTGCTTTATCAGGATACAGTGCGAAAAATGGGTATCGATCCCTCGAGGATCAAACCCAGCAAAACCACCTTTAAAGGCGTCATCCCAGGTGTAGAGGCCCATTGCACAGGCTCAACCACACTGGAAGTGGTCTTTGGATCACCGGATAACTTCCGAAGCGAAGAGCTAATCTTTGACATCGTCCCGTTTTGCAAAATTCAATGTAGTGCCGCATTATGCGTACCTTAAGCTCAAGATGCCAGGACCTCGCGGGCTCATAACAGTAAATGGAAACACAGAACGCTCACTCCGTACGGAAGAGCACACTGCGGCCCTTGTAGTAGAGGCACAATGCAGCTTGTTCAGGCAGACCACTCATTCGGCGTCACAGCCCCAGGACACCTTCAAGCGAGTCCGGAACAAGCTACAACAAGATCGCCTGGCACGGTCAGAGCTCGCCTAGCAATACAGCCCCCGTCCCAGTCCCAGTGAAGCGATGAAATCCGTGCCGCGCGTACATAACTACGCATTGAAAATACCATGGACATAGGCGGGGGCACAATCAGGAGACGCCCCGCATTGCGGTTTAACCACACTAGGGGTTGTATACCTTTGACAATCCTTTTCTCTTTCAGGGCCTAACTCTTTGGAAGCCCTTTTCGGCAGTACGATTGCCGGACACATTATGGAAGCAACAACCAAGGTGGCAAGAAGCTAAGAGGAACACGCGAACCGCCAGGTGGTCTCTAGTAATACTTGATATACCCGCTTTTCACTATTTATGCGTAGCTTGCCCTGGGATAAGACATTTCGAATTGTCATACTTTATGCTTATTGCACTACTTGTACCAGTACGCTTCGACGTATTATTGAAATAACAATGCATATCATTAATATGTCATTGGATTATTTATGTTTTTCTCTTTCACTTATATGTCCATTTATGACAATCCGCATCCACATGTTCGGGTACGGTCAGTACGCCAGGGGCTCTCGTTTACCCCACAAAATGGCGCAAGAAGTCTGAACACTTTCGACAGTGCGGCACCCCGAACTTATAGCATTATATGCATCAGCTCCGAATCATGTCTTTGGTCAAATGTTGGGTCGCCCGGCTCCCATCTTTGGTACCTTACGTTCCTCTATATCAGCTAAGGTAGCGGTGGGAGAACTACTGCGATTGTGTCCCAGTTCTTCCGAACGAGCACCTCAGTAGAGAAAGCCAAAACTTGACTGTCATGATAAGGCGAGAGACTGGTCGCTGTTCGAGAGGTCTCAAGTCCTTAAAGACTTTTTCTGCTTCGGGCGAGGAGTCGGCCTTGTCCAGCTTAGGTGTGTATAGCGCCCCAAATTCAACCCTTCGAATACCAGGGGCTTCACCAAAAATCTAAAATCATAGACTTCTATGGCTAAGTGAGAGTGATAAAGCATTATAGTTTGATTGCCTGGTTCGTTGCGCTCAACACCCCAGTACTAGTTACATGGGGGTAGAAGCCGACTACTGGCCAACTCTCAAATTTTATAAACGGCCGCACAAAAGGTAATATTTTAAATTAAGAAAGCGTCGCATGGCGCAAAAGAACTCGTTTCATATTACACGATCACATGGGCATGTTCATTCAAAAATTACATCCTTGGCACACTCATCTGCCACTAAGCGGGAACCCTTCAGGACACTATCATAGTAATTCTCGGGGCAGCAATGCTCCTTCCCCTCCGGTGGCCCCTCTCTCACTAGCTTCATGGCGTCCAGCTTCGCCTAGTGCACCTTCGCCCGGGCAAAAGCGCTGCGTGCACCCTCGATGCAGACGGACCGCTTGATGACTTCAAGCCGTGGGCAGGCTTCCACAAGCTGCCTCACCAGATTAATGTAGCTGCCGGACAGGGGCTCGCCAGGCCACATCCGGACTATAAGGCCCCTCATGGCCTATTCGGCCGCCTTGTGAAGTTCGACCAACTGCTTCAGCTCGTCGCTCAAGGACACTGGGTGTTCGGTCCCATTATACTGAGACCAGAACAACTTCTCCTTTGAGCTCCCCTCCTCAGTCCGGTAAAACTCCGTGGCATCCAGTACACTTCGGGGAAGATTTGCAAACGCTCCCGGCGAGCTCCGAACTCGGGTAAGAAAAAGGAAAGTCTCATTCACATGCTTTCTTTGCATATTGAATGCCTTACCCGCTGCTATCTTCTTCGCCGCGTCAATCTCCTGGAGGGCCGTGTGGGCTTCGGCCTTGGCGCCTCGGATGCTTTCAAGCTCCTGCGCGAGCTCAGACTCTCGCGTCTTGGAGTCAAGCTCGAAGGACTCGTGCTTTTTGGCGAGAGCCTCGACCTCTTGCTGCACCTCGCCTACTCGGACTTCTTGTTTCTCCCATTCCATGCGTTCTTTGGCCGCTTTGTATTCGTCCTCGGACAACGCCTTCCTCAGGGTCTCCACCTCGGTCATGGCCCCTGACAAATTCATGATAATCCTATTACTTTACACCCGGACTTATTTTTAACTATATAGACAGGGGTATATCTTACCTTTGCTCTCTTCGAGCTGCCTCTTGGTAAGGCCGAGCTCGCCCTCGAACCGCTTCAGGGCCTGCTTCAGTGCAAAGACCTCCGCAGTACGTGCGGCAGCGGCCAGCAGTGAAGCCTGCACATAAACATAGACATACTCTAATTAGACTCCTGAGTTACCATTTGATCCTCTATCCAGCTTTTCTTCGCGAACGCCGAACAGAGCATCAGGGGCTACTATCTATGCGGTAATATTTTCTTATATTTTGATTGCTTACCTCAAAGCCTGTTAGGAGGCTGGCGCAAGCTTCGGTCAGCCCGTTTTTGGTGGACTAAATCTTCTCGAACACTTCACTCATAATAGTGCGGTGCTCTTCATCGATGGAAGCGTTGTGAAGCGCTTCCAGCAAGTTGTCCGGTGCCTCTAGTTGGACAGAGGACACCGGCACGGATGGTTGGCCCCCCCTTAATGGGTGACCGCCTGCCGGAATCCGGAACCATCGAAGGTTCCGGCGCAGTGTCCGGCTGGGGCCCAAACTTGGAGCCCCTGGGGCCTTGCTCCCTTGGTACCCATGGTCCGGGAGGTCGCCATGAGGCGCCCCCAGGATCACCTCCTCTTGTCTCGGTGCCTTTTGAGACAACACCTTGGTGTTGTCCGTAGGACAAGCGGTGGAAGCCGTCGGAGGAGAACCGCTGTTCATATCCGACGAGTCCAAAGAGCCCCTCGACGAGGGTACGTCGAGATGAGCTCGGGACGGACTGCATAATCATGTTCGGCATGAGGAAAGGTAGTACAATAAAACATACCATGAAGTACTATGGTGTCCGGACACTTACCACTTCGCCAGGGGCTTGTCCCTGGGTAGCCACTCGTCGCCGCTGTCGGCAGCCGTCATGGCACAGTCCGGAGGGAGGGTCCTTCCCTTCTTGGACACTTCGGCCTCCCCGGATGGGTCGGCCTTCCTTTTCTTGTCTCCCCCGACTGGGAGGGAGAACTTTTCTCCTCCTCCTTGTTTCCGTGGGAGGAGTGCGCGTCGGAGTCATCGGACGAAGAGTCCGATATAAACTTGCGCCGAGACCCTTTCCGCTGTCTCTATCCAATCCTGTTAATGGCATGGAAGCTTAGATCCAGCACATAACTAAACCGGGGCAAATAAATACCCTAAGAGATATAAAAGCCTACCGGATGGGCGCGACGCTTTGCGCTGAGTCCGCGGTCCTTGGTGAGGGAGGGAGGTATCTCGACGCTCTTGAACAACACCCTCTAGACATCCTCGTGTGTCATGTCATAGAGCTCTCGCAGCGTCTGGTGCTTGGCCGAGTGGAACTCCCACAAAACAAATGCCTATCGTTGACACGGAAGGATCCGGCGGAAGAGCATAACTTGGACCACGTTGACGAGCTTGATTTTCTTGTTCGTCATGTTCTGGATGCAGGTCTGGAGTCCGGGAAGCTCTACCGAAGAACCCCAGGACAGGCCCTTCCTTTTCCAGGAGGTGAGCCGCAGGGGGATTCCGGATCGAAATTTGGGGACAGCCACCCAGTTGGAGTCGCGCGGCTCGGTGAGGAAGAACCACCCCGATTTCCACCCCTTTTATCGTATCCACGTAGGTGCCCTCGAGCCAGGTGACATTAGGCATCTTGCCCACCATGGCGCCTCCGCACTCTGCTTGCTGGCCACCCACCACCTTCGGTTTAACATTGAAGGTTTTCAGCCTTAGGCCGAAGTGGGGCCTGATGCGGAGGAAGGCCTCACATACAACGATAAACGCCGAGATGTTGAGGATGAAATTGGGGGCCAGATCATGAAAATCCAGCCCATAGTAGAACATGAGCCCGCGGACAAACGAGTGGAGAGGGAATCCCAGTCCGCGGACGAAATGGGTAAGAAAAACTACCCTCTCATGGGGTTCGGGCGTGGGGACGATCTTCCCTGCATTTGGCAGCCGGTGCGCGATATCTGCGGCCAAGTATCCGGCTTCCCGTAACTTTTTGATGTTCTCCTCCATGACAGAGGAGACCATCCACTTGCCTCCTGCTCCGGACATGATTGGAGTGGTTTAAGAAGAAGAACGCGAGCTTGGGCGCTGGAGCTCGAGTGTGCGGGAATGGGTAAGCGAGAAGGAAGAAGGCGTGGGTGAAAAAAGTAAATCTTTGTCCCTTTATAAGGGCAGAGGAGGCGATGTGTCTCCCCACTTGCCTGGTAAAACCGCTTATTCCCCAGGCGGCGTAATTGATGGCGCGGTTGGGTTACCCACGTCCGTATTGATGAGAATCCCGTGATAAGGGGAACAAGATCTCTGCTTTGATAAGATGTATCAAGAAAACCGCCTCGCGATATGTGCGAAGCTATTTGAGAAAAACGGTTCGAATAATAACCGGGCCAAGGTGTGATGTCATGCTATCAAAATGTGTCAGCAGATTAGATTTGTGAAAATATTATTCTCTCTATGGTGGTATGTGGAACTTATTTTGCAGGGGCGGGCACTATCCTTCAATTCAAACTCTTCATGGTGTACTCGAAGGAGGAACCCGCCTTGTAATGCCGAAGACAACACTGCGCGCCAGACTCGTCGTCATTGAAGCGTGGTTTAGGGGCTACTAATGGAGTCCTGGATTAGGGGGTCTCCGGACAGCCGGACTATATCCTTTGGTCGGACTGTTGGACTATGAAGATACAAGATTGAAGACTTCGTCCCATGTCCGGATGAGACTTTGCTTGGCGTGGAAGGCAAGCTAGGCAAAATGGATATGTATATCTCCTCCTTTGTAACCGACCAGGTGTAACCCTAGCCCCCTCCGTTGTCTATACAAACCGGGGGGTTTTAGTCTATTGGACAACATACAATCATACGATAGGCTAGCTTCTAGGGTTTAGCCTCTCTGATCACGTGGTAGATCAACTCTTGTAATACTCATGTCATCCAGAACAATCAAGCAGGACGTAGGGTATTACCTCCATCAAGAGGGCCCGAACCTGGGTAAACATCGTGTCCCCTGCCTCCTATTACCATCTGCCTCAGACGCACAGTTCAGGACCACCTACCCGAGATCCGCCGGTTTTGACACCCACACGCGTGCTGTTTGGTGCTTGTTTTAACAATGCCCGTGAGTAAGTTTTGACCGAGAGAGTGTGCTCCTGTTGTGTTCTGCAAGCAGACACTGTGGACGGTGAGGAAGAACTGCAAGTTTATCTGATGGTCAACAACAAGGTACTCCGCTGATCTGAATATTTACATGGTTAATGTGAGTTGAATCATCAAAGGTTCTGTGCGTTAGTAATGGTTGAAAAATTCATTGCATTAGAGAAAACAAAATGGTCTATCAGTTCTTTAATAATACATAGGAGTATTACAAAATGTACCTTTCTGAAAATTATCTCTGATATATTTTAGTACTAGATACAAACTCAAGGTATTCATAGATATAGGGAATAGTTATGGTACAAATAGTCTTGATTGTACTGATAATTTTCAGCTTGCTATCCCAAGTATGCCCCTTTGGCCCTTTTTGTTATCCTTACTCCCGTATGGAATCAAACTTGATGATAAATTCTTGAAGTGTATAGAAAACCTTTCTTGCATATTCAGAATTTATATGCAAAGACACGAGGTACTAGGTAAGGTGTCTGAAGACTATTGTTTTCAGTTATTCAATGGTGTTCAGATAGCACATTGCTATCTGATATGCCATTCATTGTGCAGTGAGCTTGAATTGGGAGGCTTAGTGGAGGTAGAAAAAGTGCGATTTAACGTAATTTTCATTATCAATGCCCGCATGGTTGCCGTGCACGAGCAGCTGCCCATGGGAGAGGAGGTCCTGCGTGGAGGCTTCTTAGAGAACTGGATGCACTCCCGTGTCTACGCACTTGGAGCAGTAGCCAATGGAGTGTCGGCCACAGGAGGAGCAGTAGGCTCAGCCCAGATTTTCTCTGTTTGCCTTGTGATTTTTTGCCGATTTATTGTCTTGCCGTGAGATTTATTAGGTGATAGCATGTAGTGTGCACAATCTTCTGAATAAATGCTGATTGGGGTAATATGTGTGTGATACCCTTGATTGGGTCGCGCCTCTCTATTATATACCAGATGGATTACATGACAAGGAATACAGTTGCAAAGTAATTACAGCCTATACAAGGAAACCGCATAGAGATTGATACCGTACATATTTTAATAGTTTGTAGTTTACATGTTGTTCGAGACTGTTTTCTTTTCCCTCTTTTTGTGGAGTGTGCTCTCATGTCTTCTGATTTTGGCCTCAGATACATGTACAGTACTGCAACTATGTTGTACTAAGGAACTCTATGCAGCTGCATATTCAGTTAGATTCTTTGATTAGAAAAAATACAACTATATATTTTACAAAAAGAATTTATTAACAGAAGAAGCTCCTAAGATTGTGATGCATATTGGCCATTAATTTCTACAACTTAGATTTTTTTTGGACAGAACTAGGGGGATTAGGCGGGAGTCCCCTGTCATCGACCAGTTAGGAGGATGCTCAACTTCCATAGTCCCAACCAATTAGGAGGATACTCAAGCTTCCCATTTTTCATGATTAGCAAAATCCTTGCAGATGGTAGTCTAGGAAATCAGCCAGAACGGTCTTTCTATGTGTGGTTTAAAGTTAGCCCGATAGTATGTTGTCTAAACAAGACACTCTTCTTTTCTCAAAAAAAGGAAAAAAAAACACACTTCTCTATAAAATACAGTGTACCTCTGTTCTAAATTCCATGTTTGCATGTTTATTTGATTCAAGTGCATAGATCACGGCTACACTAAACCATGCTAACACGATCAGGTTTGGGCATACACATAGCCAAAGTTTGAATAAAATATAAGACTGGGATCAGGTATGACATGTGCATATTACATTTGTGTTTTAATGCAACAACAAAAGTGTATTTCATGTATTTTCTGTGTGTATTAACATGTTGCAAGCCAGGATAGGTAATTTGCCTCATTCGCTTTTCCCCTTGATGAAACTGAATTCATGATCTTCCAACCAACAAAGCACAAGAGCAGTGCTAAAGCTTCACGGTTCATATCTAGGCCATATCTACATGTTAAAATGTTCTTGTCAGCTATTTTGCTTAATCCTGAAAAAAATGGATCATACAAAAGTCAGCCAGGAAGTTTGGTAGAAGAACTCTGCTGATGAGCCTCTGGCCTCCCTACTTGTGGATTTGACAAGGCAATTTCCTATAAGTGCTTCCCTGTAGCTTCACGTTTTAATCGTATCACAGCTTATTGAGCTTCATCGTCTCGAAAATTCTTGAGGTGTTCCTCAAACAGTACATGGTCATGGTTCAAGAATACTTTGAGAACATTAAGGCTCCAGCTTTGAACTGCCAGATTGAAGTGACCTTGTGTTTTTCTTTCTAATGCAGGAAGGATTATGGGTAGTAACACCTGCCTTTTTTGTTTAATCAAACCCTAAATATGAACGTTGTTTCACATAAACATAGCTCTCTCTGCCACCCGCAAAACGAAAGAAGTAGATGCAAGCATACCTTATATATTGAATAAGATGCGTCCTAGAATATGGGTCGTCAATAGTCTTCTTAACCTGGGAAGCGCCCGCATGGTCCTTCTCATGAATCGACGCCACCGCGTCTTTCTCCTTATCTGCGATACCAATACGATGCCTCCAGTTCGTTTGGAAATAATGGACCAGAGCATGATGAACATTAACTGGAAAGCAATAACATGTACATGTGTTGTCCAGCAAGATTTTGACAAGATTTTAGGCGAATTTCTTCTCCAGCAAATCAAGCCCGACCTATTTATACAAACAGGCAAGGTTGTAGCGATTTTGTTCATGCCGATGCTTGTGATTATTCTACATCTAGAAAGAACATACATAATGCATCACTCATGCGAGATAAATAGTTAAAATAAAAGTATTTGGCATCAGCAAATAAGATCAATTCGATCTGCTCTCACAATGAAACAAGAGAAATTGTTTTTTTAGTCATCTACAAGGTAAGCAGAAGAGGATGCATGGGCTTGGTTCGTTTATTGTTGGGGAACGCCGTAATTTCAAAAAAATTCCTACGCACACGCAAGATCATGGTGATGCATAGCAACGAGAGGAGAGAGTGTTGTCCACGTACCCATGTAGACCGTAAGAGGAAGCATTATGACAACGCGGTTGATGTAGTCGTACGTCTTCACGATCGACCGATCCTAATATCGAAAGTACGACACCTCCGTGATCTGCACACGTTTGGCACAGTGACGTCCCATGAACTCATGATCCAGCAGAGTGTCGAGGGAGTGATTCGTCAATATGACGGCGTAATGAAGGTGATGATGATGCTACCGGAACAGGGCTTCGCCTAAGCGTCGCTACGATATGACCGAGGTGGATTATGGTGGAGGGGGGCACCACACACGGCAAAGAGATCAATGATTAACTTGTGTGTCTATGGGGTGCCCCCTGGCCATGTATATAAAGGATGGAGGGAGGAGGAGGCCGGCCCTCATAGGGCGCGCCCAAAGTGTGGAGTCCTACTAGGACTCCCTAGTCCTAGTAGGATTCCGTATCCCACATTGAATAGGAAAAAGGGAAGGTAGAAGGAGAAGGAAGGAAGGGGGCGCCCCCTTTCCCTAGTCCAATTCGGACTAGTCCGTGGGGAAGGGGCGCGACCACCCTTGAGGCCTTTCTCTCCTTTCCCTTATGGCCCATTAAGGCCCAATACGAATTTCCGTAACACTCCGGTACTCCGAAAAATACCCGAATCACTAGGAACCTTTCCGATATCCAAATATAGCCTTCCAATATATCGATCTTTACGTCTCGACCATTTCAAGACTCCTCCTCATGTCCTCGATCTCATCCGGGACTCCGAACAAACTTCGGTCATCAAATCACATAACTCATAATACAAATCGTCATAGAACCTTAAGCGTGCGGACCCTACGGGTTCGAGAACTATGTAGACATGACCGAGACTCATCTCCAGTCAATAACCAATAGCGGAACCTGGATGCTCATATTGGTTCCTACATATTCTACGAAGATTTTTTCGGTCAAACCGCATAACGATATACGTTGTTCCCTTTGTCATCGGTATGTTACTTGCCCGAGATTCGATCATCGGTATCTCAATACCTAGTTCAATCTCGTTACCGGCAAGTCTCTTTACTCGTTGCGTAATACATCATCCCACAACTAACTCGTTAGTCACACTAGTCGTCGACCCGTGCATTCGCACGGGCACATTATAATGATGGCAATATTAATATTCAAATATCAATGTGAACCACACACATAAATCTGCGTACGAACTGATTTTGTTGCTTATTACCGTATATAAGAAAATAGCAAAAAATCATTGGAAACAAATTATACAGCGATTTGTGAGAATCTTTGCAATATACATCACACTTCCAATGTCCGCTAGAAAGGACATGCTTGAACTATGTAGATCAACTAAGATACATCAATTCTGAAGAAAACTTCTAAGATATAGGATTAGTGGCAATATAAAATAAATCAAATCCTAGATATAGTAAGTCAGATTAATAAATAATTCTAAATGCATTTAATATAATGCATATAGTACGTAGAAGTAGGTCGATATAATCATTGTACGTGAACAAAAAAGTCTAGCTATACGACACATGTAGGCTTCATAACTCTGTACTCATGTCACACATTGATCGTGCATGATATGGTGTATTAAGCCATGCTGATTGAAGAAAGACCGTCAGGTATCATCTCTACATACCACTAAGATTAGCTGGCACAGTTACCTTGCCCATTAAAGGTCACTATAGGAGTTGTTAGGAGCTGATACATTCCAGAGCAACAAAAAATTGAAAGAAAATCTGCAAGAACTGATTAAATATAAATTAAAGTAAAATAGAGAATAGTGGCCTTTTATATACCTCACTGAAAACCATAGACCGATAATTGAAAATATGTTATATGATGTCGTAGTTAATTCATTAAACAACTAATCTTCACACACTGGAATTTGATTAGTAGACAAATAAATCACAACAATCTTATGAATTCATTATTTTTGTTCTATCATAGCTCAAGTGTTATCTCAGTTTTTTAGAAATATATATATCAAAATTGCTCATTTTATTACAAAAAAGATCAAATCTATTATCTCAGCAAGCAAAATGATACTCACTGGCTCTGTATAAATGACAAATATTTTCTCATGGTGTGTGGCTAATATTAGACAATATGTCTTGGTGGTTGAAAGGGAAAGGATTTTTATTTTTAAATAATGCTTTCAAGGTATATGTCCTATGGAATTATCCCTGTTAGTAGAACCATTTTTCTCGTTTTAGAAACAATAAGACAAACGTGCCTGCAAACTCTTGAGTCCTGACCAATTGGTAAAAAGGGAAAACGGTTCCTGTATAGAAAAACATACAATAATTTGACTTTTTGCTATTCGACAAATATCACATAAATCTGGTATTGAAAAGAATTCGTTGAAGATGGGGATATGTTTACCTTTCATTGATCGAACCGAATCATCTAGACTTTGTTAAGCACATAGCTAGTCAGTCATGGTTCACTCAAGCCAAAAATAAATCAATCGCTGTTAGCTTGGGTGACATACATAGACAAATACTTATTAGTGCCCACCACATCAGGATACTCTCTTCCCAAGCGATGTACACAAACATCATGGAGAGGCCGAACTTGAATAAATGGCATTGGGTGTTGGCACAGCCCGGATCTAGTCTGTTAGACTGGCCAAGTTCTTTCTGGGCATATGTGAACTGCATGCAATACACCATCACCTTGCCGGATAATGCTTTTGGCTGGAGAAAATAGTACGTAGTCTAACCAGCTAGACGGATCCGTGGGCTAGCTAGCTAATTAGTACAGCTAAGATGATTGATGTAGTCAGCAGGGAGACACGTATATTAGGCAAAGTATGCAGCCCAGTTGACAATTCAGTTTTTTATAGGGAAGGTAGTATATATTTGAAAGACTTTTCTTGCTAAGCCAAATCGCCACTTATATAAGCTTTGCAACAGTTTTGGGGACATGAAAAACTATATTTAAGTCTCAAGAAGCTAAATACAGAAAAAAAATCACTAACCTATGAGCATGTTCGCATAATGAATCAAGTAGAAAGGAGAAATATCTCCTAGAACATGCACCAAGTGATACTGGTAGACTGCATCACAACTCCTCACAATTTCGCAAGTGTAGGTGATAGTTTGAGATATTGGAGAATAATTGTTGTATTGATTTGGGGCCTCAAGGGCTGTTTATATAGATTACAAAGCTTGGGCTCCAAGACTAGACTAATAGAGATAGATTACAATACGAATAGTCTTATACTCTAATATCCCCCCGCAGTCTCAACATCAGGTGTAACAATGTTGAGACTGGAGCGTATGTCAGTGAACGATGCAGTCGGGAGTCCTTTGGTAAAAATGTCAGCAAATTGGGCACTTGTAGGAACATGAAGAACGTGAACCTCGCCAAGAGCCACCTTTTCACGAACAAAGTGAATGTCAATCTCAATGTGCTTTGTGCGACGATGTTGAACTGGATTGGAAGCCATGTAGACTGCAAAGATGTTATCACAGTAAACAATGGTAGCACATGGAAGCGGATGATGAAGTTCAACGAGAAGCTGCCGTAGCCACACCACCTCGGCCACAGCGTGAGCAAACGCCCTATACTCAGCCTCAGCAGAAGACCTGGAAACTGTTACCTGCCTTTTAGAACAACAAGAAACAAGATTATCACCCAAATAAACGCAAAATCCGGATGTAGACCGTCGAGTATCTGGACAACCTGCCCAGTCTGCATCAGAATAAACTGTCAAGATTGTAGGTGAAGAAGAATTAAAAAGGAGACCGTGATCAAGAGTGCCTTTTAAATAGCGGAGAATGCGTCTGACATGAGCCAGATGAGGAGCACGAGGGTCATGCATAAAGAGACAGGCTTGCTGAACAGAATAGGAGATGTCAGGACGAGTAAGAGTGGCATATTGAAGAGCGTCGGTGATGCTACGATATAAAGTGGGATCAGAAAGAGGATCACCATCAGCCGACAGTTTAGCACCAATGTCGGCTGGAGTACGAGAGGGTTGACAATCAGACATACCAGAACGAGAAAGCAAGTCCAAAATGTATGACCGTTGAGAAAGAAAGAGTGAAGACTTTGTGCGAGAAACATTAATACCTAGAAAATGATGAAGAGGACCAAGATCAGTCATGGAAAACTCACGATTGAGAGAAGAGATGATATGCTGAAGAAGAGAATCAGAACTAGCCGTGAGAATGATATCATCAACATAAAGCAAGAGGTAGGCAGTGTGAGTAGGAGACTGATAAACAAAAAGAGAAGAATCGGATTTGGAGGGAATAAAGCCTATGGTTTAAATAAAAGTAGCAAAGCGTTGAAACCATGCACGAGGAGCTTCTTTAAGGCCATAAAGAGATTTGTTGAGGAGACAAACAAAATTTGGAGAGGAGGGATTCTCAAAACCAGAGGGTTGCTGACAATATACAGTTTCATTGAGAGTGCCATGAAGAAAAGCATTTTTAACATCAAGTTGATGAATAGGCCAAGAAGAGGAAACAACAAGACTAAGAACAACACGAATAGTGCTAGGTTTAACAACGGGAGAAAAATTCTCATCAAAGTCAATACCAGGCTGCTGGGAGAAACCACGACACACCAACAAGCTTTGTAACGAGCGAGAGTGCCATCGGAATGAAATTTATGACGAAAAACCCATTTGCCAGAAACAATGTTAACACCAGGAGGTTTGGGAACAAGAGTCCATGTATTATTTTGCTGAAGAGCTTCAAATTCATCGCGCATAGCGGAAAGCCAGAGAGGATCAAGAAGAGTTCGCTTATAACTGGTAGGAATAGGAGAGATGGCTGGGGTGGCGGTAAGATTGAGACGTTTTGTGGGGAGAAGAAATCCTCGTTTTCCACGGGTGCACATGACATGATCATTGGTGGGCGGTGGTATAAGAACAGCATTGGGTGGTAGTGGGTTTTCGGATGAAGAAGACGGCGAGGGAGAAGAATCAGAGCTGGTGGGTGTCGAGGTGGTTGCCGTGGTAGGATGTGGTGAGGGCAAGACGACTGGGGTAGAGGATGCAGTCGCGGGAGAGGTGGGGGACGGGGCAGGAGGGTGGCTGACGGTAGGCGACTCCGGCTGAGAAACGGAGCAAGATTCCATGGCAGCAGAGATGACCGAAGGATGAACTAGGGAGGAGGTTTTGGTGGTGACGGATTGTGGTGGAGTTGGTGTTGTGGTTGTAGTGACAGAAAAAGGAAAAGTATTTTCATCGAATGTGACATGATGAGAGAGAATGATACGACCAGAAGATGGATCGGAGCAACGATATCCTTTGTGATCATCAGAAAGACCAAGGTGAATGCAAGGTAGTGAGCGTGGTTCTAGTTTGTTGGAGGCGGTAGAGGTGATGTTGGGAAAGCATAGACAGCCAAAAACACGCAGAAAAGATTAGTCAGGGTGGGAGAGAAAAAGAGAATGGAAAGGCGAATAAAGAGGGCAAGTTTTGGTTGGTCGAATATTAAGAAGTAGTGTGGCAGTGCGAAGGGCTTCAACCCAAAAACGGGAAGGAAGAGAAGCTTGTAAAAGCAAAGTGCGAAGAACATCATTAATAGAGTGAAGACAGCATTCAGCTTTACCATTTTGAGAAGATGTATAAGGGCATGAAAAACAAAGAAGAATTCCTTGAGAGAGAAAGAAGGTGCGGTTTTGGGTGTTATGAAATTCACGACCGTTATCACATTGAATAAATCGAATTGGCAAGCCAAAGTGTGTGATTACATATTGTCGAAAGTTGAGAAAGATTGCAGGTACTTCAGATTTAGCGTGAAGAGGAAAAGTCCAAGTATAGTGAGAATAATCATCCATGATCACAAGATAATATTTATAACCAGAAACACTAGGGACTGAGAGGTCCATAAATCACAGTGAAGTAACTCAAAAGGAAAAGTACTAATGGTAGTAGAGGTTCCAAAAGGTAATCTAACATGTTTGCCACATTGACATGCATTACAGAGAGAGGGATTATGAGGACTGCTAGAACTAGGGATACAAAATTCTTGGAGTAAAGACGTCAAAGTGTTTTTGCTGGGGTGACCGAGACGACGATGCCATAGCTCAACTGATGTGAGCATGGCACGAGGGGTGGATGTGGGCGCGCCATGAAGAGGATAAAGATCGCCCGTGCTATTGTACCGAGCGAGGACCGCCCCCGTTGTCAGATCCTTCACAGACAAACCAAGAGGGTCAAAGGTCAGGATAACTTTGTTGTCAATGCAAAATTGTCTAACAGAAATAAGATTTTTGATGATGGAAGGAACAACAAGAATATTGCGTAGAAAAAAATTGGCATGAGAGGAAGGGATGTAAGAGTGACCGGTGCATGAAACAGGGATGGTGGAGCCATCGCTAATGGTGATCGTGGAAAAAGCAGAAGGAAAACAAGCTGACAATAAATTCATATTTGAAGACATATGCATGGATGCACCAGAATCGAAAATCCAGTCCGTACCTGCGTCGTTGAGGACAAAATTGTTCATGGCGTTGATGAAGGCGGCTTGGTCCCAAGCCGGCTGTTGGGGAGGAGCAGAGGGGCCAGGAGCTTGCATGTTGACGTAGGGGATAGCGGATGGGTAGTATGCGTACGGGGCCTGCATGTTGCCGTAGGAGGCCGGCATGGTGTTGTAGGGCGACGGCGGTCCTGGCGTGCTGGGAGGCAGAGTAGGAGTGGCATGTGTAGACGTGCGCCGGCGGCCTGGGTCCAAGGAGTCCCGGAGAGCCGGTTGCTGGACGAAGATCGGGGCTCCACGTGCCCGTGTACGCAGGAGGGGCACCATACGGCGAAGGGGCCGACCACGGCATCGACCAAGCCTGTACGAGGCCAGTCCAAGGATCATGCTGAGGAGGCCATGGCGATGGAGCTGGTGGCGCTGGAGTGGTGGATGACGAGGCTGGTGCAGGAGTTGGAGGGGCGGCCGGTTGCCGCGGCAGCCCAGGCGTGGGAGCTGCAGAAGAGGATGCGGCAGCATGAAACACCTGCGGCTCCCGTTGCGCCTTGCGAGCCTGGTTCTTCTCTTCTTGCTGGAGGATCGAGCGGACCACCTTGAAGGTGGGGTACGGCTTGAGCATGGGGATGAAGGACTGCTGCTTCTCGAATTGATCGCCGAGACCTTGGAGGAGGGCGTTGATGAGAGTACGATCCTCGACGTGATCGCCAAGTTCACGGAGTTCATCGCCGATAGCCTTGATTCGCTGGCAGAAGATGGAGACTGGGACATCTCCCTGCATGGTTGTGCGTAGCTCAATGTTGAGCGCGTTGATTCGTGCGTCGGAGTTGTCCTGAAACAGTTGTTGGAGAGAAGCCCCGAGATCGGCGACGGTGGCGTCATCGTCGGAGACCAGATTGAAAAGTTCCGTGGAGATGCGCGTGTAAATCCACTGGATGATGGTGAGATCATCTTTCACCCAGCGAGAATCAGCGGGCCGTGGCGGGTAGGTGGGATCAATGTGGTGGCGTAGGCCACAGCGCCCGAGATGGATGATGAAGAGATGGCGCCAATGGTAGTAGTTGTGGATGCCGAGGTCTAATGAGATCGGTATGAAGGGAGAGACATCGGCGATGGTGTCGGCTAGGGAGAACATTGGGTTTGGAGGGGAAGGTGTTTGGGTAGTTGTAGAGCAGGAGGTAGAGGACAGGGAACCGACGGCGCGGAACTCGGCCATGAAGAAGAGGGGCCGAGTCGGCCGGGGCAGCGGCGTGGGTGGCGGTGCCATACCAGGTGTGGAAAACCTAGGCGTCGGATACCATGATAGTTTGAGATATTGGAGAATAATTGTTGTATTGATTTGGGGCCTCAAGGGCTGTTTATATAGATTACAAAGCTTGGGCTCCAAGACTAGACTAATAGAGATAGATTACAATACGAATAGTCTTATACTCTAATAGTAGGACCCAATTTATGTTTACATGTCTGAATGAACATGTAAATCCACTGATGATGTTCCGCACCTTTTCCTGCAAGTAGCGACGAGTTCACTTTGTGAATATACCCAGCGAAACTTATCATAATCTCTATCCTCCGCATTGCGCTACTGGATTACTAATCAGGATCCATACAGGCATGACATCATCTTGTTTGGTTCATGTACGGACATGTAATCCGGTCATAGGTTATGTATGCAGCTAGCTTAATTAGGCATTTATATATTTTATATACTAATCTACCCATGATGCAATAGAGAAAATGCAAAGTATGTACCTTTGTCCGTAAAGCGATCTCTCCTCTACATGCATGCATTTATTTTCTTACTGGCTGACCGGTGTATATGTGTACGTATTTTGGCGTTGCATGGGGTAGCATGGGGCAGAATCGATCAAGTGCAAGCAAGAGGTTAGCCATGTACTGCTGGTGGATCGATCTGACAAACTGCTGTGTGATAGGAGGATTGACGTGGGCTGTGGTAGACCTGAGGAGGAGGGGCTAGAGGAGGGATAAGAGAACACGCATCAAGCCATGAGGGATGGATGGTGCATCTATATTTTTCTTAGGGATGGTGCATGTACAACTTTTTCATATTTGGTTGGAATTGGACCGTATACTATCAGGACTCTATCATGGTTGCTTATTTTATCTAAACTACAGCTTTAATGCCCGAAGGCTAACTTTATGTGTTTTATGAGAATCAACGTGCCGGTTCAAAGCTTTTTTTTAGAATCAGGCCCAGATCTAATCTAATTAGTAAAAGAATATCAGATTTGGGTCCTACATATATGGGTTGATCTCCACCGTAATAATTCGGTCCCACCAATGATGAACGGCCCTTAATTACTAATTAACGTGGTAATTTCTTATCTAATTAGTAAGAGAATATAAGATTTGGGTCCTACATATATGGGTTGATCTCCACCGTAATAATTCGGTCCCACCAAAGATGAACGGCCCTTAATTAATAATTAACGTGGTAATTTCTTGGGAGTCTGTAATTAGTATAGGTATAGATAGATATAGATTGATTGCAAGGCTTATAGTGATGTGCATTACCGAGAGGGCTCAGAGATACCTCTCCGATACTCGGAGTGACAAATCCTGATCTCGATCTATGCCATCTCAACAAACACCATCAGAGACACCTCTAGAGCATCTTTATAGTCACCCAATTACGTTGTGACGTTTGATAGCACATAAAGTGTTCCTACAGAAATTTGGGAGTTGCAATAGAAACAAACTAAACGATCATCGTGCTAAGCTAACGGATGGGTCAAGTCAATCACATCATTCTCTAATGATGTGATCCCGTTAATCAAATAATAACTCATATCTATGGTTAGGAAACATAACCATCATTGATTCAACAAGCTAGTCAAGTAGAGGCATACTAGTGACATTCTGTTTGCCTATGTATTCACACATGTACTAAGTTTACGGTTAATACAATCCTAGCATGAATAATAAACATTTATCATGATATAAGGAAATATAAATAACAACTTTAATATTGCCTCTAGGGCATATTTCCTTCAGTCTCCCACTTGCACTAGAGTCAATAATCTAGTTCACATCGTCATGTGATTTAACACCAATAGTTCACATATTTATGTGATTAGTTCACATCTTCATGTGACTAATATCCAAAAGGTTTACTAGAGTCAATAATCTAGTTCATATCACAACTAGGAAAATGCATGCTAGTGGCGCACCGAATTTGCCTTCTAATGGCGCACTACCGGTGCACCACTGGCATCACGCCATTAGAATTAAATTCTAATGGCGCACCACCGGTGCGCCATTAGTATCTGGTGTTCTAATGGCGCACCACGTAGTGCGCCATTAGTATAGCCTGCAGTGCGCCATTAGAATGCCTCCCAGGGGGCCATATGTACCCATGTGCTTTGGCATTCTAATGGCGCACCAGCAGTTAATGCGTCATTAGTGTGATGATCACAGTGCGCCATTAGTGTCTTGTGTGGTGCGCCATTAGTATGAATATTAGGTTTTATTTTTTTTTGCTTTTCTGATTTTTGCACAGGTTACAAAATATATTATTGGACAGAATATAGACAGCAGCACACAGCAACATCAGATTCATCGAATACAATAGAAGATTAGTCTCCGAATACAATTCATCATATTAGTCTCCGAATTCAAAAGACCGAACAAAGATAAAACATTACAAGTCTCAAGACCGCGAGTATCGATTTTGTCGGAAGTAATACTAATCCTAACAAGTCCTACTAATCATCATCATACAACTTCTACTCGTTATTCATAACAAGTCATACGATCATCATCTTGATAGTCTTCGAACCAACCCTACTTAATTGTTCTTAGCACATGATCATCAGTATTAGGCAGGACCTAAATACCCTATTTAAGCTAAAATAGCATAAAACAATATAGACCCTGACTCTTCATTATGGAGAATGGAGAACATCCTGTCTCCATTTCTTGCGCTTCGCTTCCTTTTGCTTCCAAGAAGCTCCTTACGATTGTCCATACATTTTTTCTATCCTTTGATTTTCATGTCTCCACTTCTTTCAGAAATGTCGTATGGACAGTTGAGATTCGTAGGACGACCTGGTTGTATGTTCAAAACATTAACACTACCTTTCAGATACATCATATGAGGCACACAATTCTCTGGGATTATCTGCTGAAAAACATAGTAATAACTTCATAGTTAGCAATGATGTACTAGTTTTAGAAGTATGCAAAAGATGAATTTTCTTTGTTCCAGAAATTTCATGGTCTTCAAAATCCATCCTCTCCAAGACATAGCGTCTTGCATGACATGGGATAAGCTATACTCGAATTGTAAAAGATGAAAATTACACGTTGAAATAGTTGAAGTCATGCTTAATTATGAAAATAACACTTGTCGTCGTTGTGTACCGTTTCAACTTCGAAGGTCTCCTCGAGCTTAATGCTGAAGCGCCAATCATCGACCAGGTGAGGCATGTCGCACAGACCTCGATCGTCGTGGCACCAGTCGCACTCCGCCAGGAGACTTTCGTCGTCCGATGATGATGACGACATATCCTGGGACAGCTCCCAGAATTGCTTGTTGCCCGAACCACCGGCCTCATCGTCGTGGGCCATGTTTCGCTCTAAATAGGAAAAAAGTTTGGTCAAAAAGTTGGTTATTGTCAAGGAACAAGATCATGGTCTCATCATTTAGGGTTTGTCGACACCGAGGCACCCTAAAAGCCTAAGCTTTCATCATTTAGGGTTTGTCAACGCCGAGGCACCCTAAAAGCCTAAGTGTACATCATTTAGGTTCTCATCGACACCGAGGCATCCAGGGTAGCCAAGTTAAGTTTTCATCATTTAGGGTTTATCGATGCCGAGGCACCCTAGGTTGGGCCTAATCACTTGGCACTAATCACTTGGCTCTATTGCCACCTATGGTTTAATATAGCAACAATAAAGGGGCAGTTGATCCTACTTAATTAAGTACTAAGATACCCCGGCCCATGCATTAGTAGCAAGTACCTCATATGTCCGATTTTTAGCAAAGTCATGCTAAAATTCACGGAAAATTTCAGCATGACCTTTGCTGAAAATAGGACATATGGAGTACCCGAATTTGCCGGAACAGAAGTTAATCGACATTCCGGCAAACTCAAGGGCCTCTCGGGGTACCTGCAAAATCATCATGACACGAAGGGCCTCTCAAGGGCCTCAAGCAGCAGCGGCGTCTCCCAGGACCCCATTTTTTTGCTAAATTTCTTTGAGCAACAATCAGAGCAGAAAATTCAGCATATTTCTATACAACAGCAGTGTAAAGATGAAGAACAGTTCTACAGCAGCCCATTTATATACAACAGCATCTTTGGTCATACCAATTTCTGAAACAATTCAAATCTGAACTGTATCTTTGGTCATACAAATCTCTCAAACTATACAAATCTGAAATATATATTTGGTCATACAAATTTATGGAACTAATCAAATCTGAACTGTGTCTTTGGTCATACAAATCTCTGAAAATTTTCTAAATCTGTGGTCATACAAATTTATGGAACTAATCAAATTATGATAGCTAGACACATAAATTATGATAGATTGTGATAGCTTGGGGAATAGATTATGATAGATTGTGATGCATGGACTTGTTCTACTCCAGGTTTTCAATTTACAAACACATACAAGCACAAGCAGTGCCAGAGATGATATTTGCTAGATATAATTTCGGCAATGAGATTTAAATAGAGCTGTGGTGATGTAACCTAGGTGAAAATACACGAAATAAGGTTTACTGGTGCTACCCAATGCTAGTAATCAAGCAGTAACATAAAATGCTAGTAAGTTCACTAGGAGTAAGTTCCTCTCTCGCGCGCACGCAGAACCCAGAAAAACACAAGACAAGCAGTAGAATCTCTGCTCTACCGGGAGGCAACGAAGTGGCCAAGGTCACAGGGGGCGATACCTGAGCGGAAGCCCTAGGCTTGGGCGAGGGGGCGGAGCGCTGCTGCTGCTGCTGTTGCTCGAGGACGGTGAGGTCGGAGTGGCGGCGCGGGAAGGCGGAGGGAGGCGGGGGAGGGGGTTTCGCCGATCCGGCCAGAGGGGCGAGAGGTGGGAGGAGACGAGGCGGCGGCGCAGTCGGGTGGGTGCGTGGGGCAGTCCTCCCTGGTCCGGACTGGCCACGCTGCTCGGGGACGGCGAAGGAGGCAAGGGGGGCGGCGAGGGGGACGGCGAACATGACCGGGGGGCAGCGGGTGAGATCGATGAGGCAGGGGAGAGATTAGAGAGATTGGGGATTTAGTGTGGGGGAAGCTTTCTAATGGCGCACCACCCCCTCGTGCGCCATAAGTACGACTATTCTAATGGCGCACCGAGGGGTGGTGCGCCATTAGAATTTAGTGTGGGGGGAAGCTTTCTAATGGCGCACCACCCCCTCGTGCGCCATAAGTATGACTATTCTAATGGCGCACCACCCCTCGGTGTGCCATTAGAATTTTGTTTTAATCATAACAGTAATATTTTTTTATAAAAACAGTAATAATTTTTTAAAAAATATGTTCAAATTTGTTACTTGAAAATATCATCGGCGGCGGCGGTGGAGCAGGGTAGGGTGCGGGGGGTGCCCGTTGGCGGCGGTGGAGCGGGGGAGGGTGCGGGGGGCCGGGTGCTCGTCGGCGGCGGTGGAGCGGGGGAGGGTTGCGGTGGGTCGTCGGCGGCGGTGGAGCTAGCGGGGGAGGGTGCGACTGGGACCGAGATGGAGGGGGATCGAGATCGAGATGGAGGGGGAATCGAGATCGAGATGGAGGGGGATCGAGATCAAGTGTCCTCATGAATTCAAAAAGTGCCCATGAAATTTAAAAATATTCATGATATCAAAAAGTGCCCATGAAATACAATCGAGAAATGAAGACTACGATTTAAATACAATTGATCTTAGCTAGCTATCTGTTCACAATCTTCTTGCCCTTCTTTTTCGCAAATGGAGTTCTTCTGTGGAACGGACGTCCTTTAGGTAGGGTGGTCCTGCTTCTTCTTGTGGTGTGTGCTGCTACTTCATCGTCGTCGTCATGTTCGATCTTCGGGTCGCCGTACTTGTCGAAGTCTTGCTCATTGGCTACTCCATCCATTCTGATGATCTTCCTTTTGCCTCTCCTCACAACAACACGACTGGGCTTTGACGGGTCGGTAATGAAGAAGCATTGGTCCACTTGGGAAGCCAGTACCCATGGCTCATTTTTCGCGGTGACGTTTGCACCCGCGGTCTTGGATTTGGCTTCGGGTATAACCATGGTGGTGAAATACCGGTCTTCTTTTAGGACGCTCTTGGCCCATCTGACACGGAACATCGGGCCCTTCTCTCCAGCGTAGCTCAGCTCCCAGTACTCCTCGATCCTTCCGTAGTATCTGTCCTTGTCGTTACCGGTGTAGGATTCCATCGTTCCCCCAGAGTTCTGATAACCATTGCTCTTCATGTCCTTGTCCTCGGTGTAGAATGTGTAGCCGTTGATATCGTACGCCTCATAGGTCATCAAGTTGTGCTCGGCGCCCTGTGACAAGGCGAATATGAGTTTTTCTTCCGCGGAAGAATCTTCATGTAAAGGGTATGACAGAAGCTTCTGCTTGAACCAACGCGTGAAACATGAGTTGTGCTCTTTGAGTATATCTTCGTCCGTCCTCTGTTGGCCTCGGTCATTGTACATCTTCTCAATAAAGGTTTTGTGCTCTACCACCCAAGGATCGACCACGTCTATGTGTTGTAGCGCGACTAGGTTTGCTCTTTCAAAGTCGGCGAGTCGACCCTCGAAGTCGACATGCATTTCGCGGCGACCCTCACGGTGACCCCATCCAGCGAGCCTGCCGAGGTGCCTGTTGACGGGCAGACCAACGAGGTTCTCGATGCCTAGATAATTCATGCAGTAGGAGATGCACTCTTCGGTCAGAAAGCCCCTGGCTATACTTCCCTCTGGACGTGACATGTTGCGAACGTATCCTTTGATGACACCATTCATCCTTTTGAACGACATCATGCTGTGCAGGAACGTCGGCCCGAGTTGGATGATATCCTCCACGATATGGACCAGCAGATGCACCATAACGTCGAAGAATGCGGGCGGGAAGTACATCTCAAGCTCGCATAGTATCACCACGATCTCTTCCTGTAGCCTTCTGAGTTGCCTCACGCCAATCGACTTCCGAGAGATGACGTCGAAAAAGTTGCATAGGACAAATAGCGTTTCATGGACGTGCGCATCCATGATCCCACGGATTGCAACTAGAAGTATCTGCGTCATCAGCACGTGACAGTCGTGAGACTTCATCCCACTGAACTTCTGCTTCGCTGGGTCTAGGTATCTGCTTATCTTCCCTGCGTAACCGTAAGGAAGTTTTACTCCTAGGAGGCAGGTGAAAAACTGCTCGATCTCCTCCTGACTTAGAGTGAAGCACGCGGGAGGGTAGTCATTTCCGGTCATCTTGGCCTTTTGCCTTCGTGACGACTTTCTGTGTCCTGCTTCGCCTCATCATCATCATCATCATTACCGTGAAGCTCCTACCTGATGCCCATTGATTTCAAGTCTGCCCTTGCTTTCAGCCCATCTTTGGTCCTCTCTGGCATGTTGAGCAGGGTACCAAGCAGACTCTCGCACACGTTCTTCGTGATATGCATGACATCAAGGCTGTGAGGCACACGGTGGATCTTCCAGTACGGCAAGTCCCAGAAAACAGACCTCGTTTTCCATACCTTCAGCAGCGGCTCTGGCGCCTTTCGCTTCTTTCCCGGCTCTGGCGCCTTTTGCTTCTTTCCCGGCAGTGGGCAGTCTTTCCAATTTTTCAATAGCTCGTCTATTTCCTCGCCGCTCCTCGTACACGGGCGTTTTCGGGGTTCGGTTTCACCATCGAACAGATCCTTGCGTTTCCTCCACGGGTCATCGTCGCGAAGCCACCCTCTATGTCCCATGAACACGGTTTTTGAAGACCCGGGATCTCTATCTAGCTGGCGATACGTCGTGTCATCCATGAACCTTACGCATCCAGAAAATCCGTGGACTACCTGCCCCGCGAGATATCCGTAACCGAGATAGTCGTGCACCATCGTGAGCAGTGCGGCTCTCATAGGGAAATATTCTTTCTCTACGGCATCCCATGTATTGGCTGGCGTTTTCCACAGCGTGTCTAGCTCCTCCTTCAGCAGCCCCAGATACAGATTGATGTCGTTCCCTGGTTGTTTCGGCCCTTCAATTAGCATACTCATGTGAATGCACTTCCTCTTCATGCACAACCAGGGGGGAAGGTTGTACATCCACACAAACACAGGCTAGGTGCAATGTGTGCTTCTCTGGCTGCCAAACGGATTGACTCCATCGGTGCTCGCGCCCAGCATGATGTTCCTTGGATCCTTCCCAAATTCTGGGTATTCGAAGTTCAACGCTTGCCACTGGCTCGCATCCTTAGGGTGACTCAGCATATTGTCTTTTTTATTTATCTCCGGATCATTTTCGTCATCTTCCCGCTTCTTCTCCTCCCTATCCGCGTGCCAATGCAGGAGCTTTGCTACCTTAGGGTCCGCGAAATACCGCTGCAAACGAGGAGTGATCGGAAAGTACCACACCGATTTTCGAGGAGCTTTCTTCCTCTTCTTGTATCGAGTGACGCCACACACCGGACATATGGTAGACTCCGCGTTCTCGTCCCGATAAATGATACAATTGTTCATGCACACATGGTATTTCACGTGCGGTAAATCCAGAGGACACACGATTTTCTTCGCCTCCTCGAAACTGGTCGGGCACTTGTTCCCCTTGGGAAGACGCTCGTGCCAGAATGACATGTTCTCGTCGAAGCATGCGTCGGTCATTTTGTGTTTTACCTTCATCTACAGAGCCATGAGCGTTACTTTTAGGCGGGTATCCTCGGGCCTGCATCCTTCATACAATGGAGTAACCACGTCTATCTCCAGTTGATCTAGCTTGGCTTTCTCTCGGGCGGCAGCTCTTGCATTATCCGTCTACTTGAGAAGCAGCTCTTGAATATGAGGGTCCTGCACCCAGCCTCCATCGTCGTCTGCTCCGGCATCTTCATCTTCATGATCATGCCCTTCGTCTTGATCTTCCTCATCATCATGTACGACATCTTCTACATGATGACTGTGTACAGCATCACCGTCGTGATCATGTCCTGGAGATTCTTCGTCTTCTCGCCCGCCCTCGCCGCGGTGGTACTTGTCTTGTTGCCCTTCTTCATTTCTTGCCCGGCCCCATGGACGACTTCATAGTCATCTTCATGACCTTGCCACCGATAGCAATCCATGAAACCACGCAAGAGCAGGTGGTCCCGCACCTGCCTGGAATCCGGGTCCGCAATAAGGCTCTTCAGCTTGCATCTTCGACACGGACATCTTATCTCCGTCTCGTTCTTTTGAAGCATCTCGGCCTTCGCGGAGCTCAAAAACCTATTCATGATGCCTCCAGTCATCGTGCGGACCATGGTCGCCTGCGGGGTAGAGCAAAATGATATTTTAGAACCAAGAAAAAATTTGGCATGACCTTCCCTAAAAAGAGGACCAAAAAGAATGCATAGTGCCAAAATTCTCACCGAAACGGAAATGAATCAAAACATTCCGGCAAAATATTGGCAACTATCGCATTTCAAATACCGGTACCTTCAAACACAAACATATATGCAACACCACAAACACATGCAACACCACAAACATACATAGATCTAGCTAGGCCACAAAAAGTGCATGTGCACGTTGTTGGAGCGAGCTAGGGAGAAAAAAAGTAGATCTACATCATGAAGATAGCTTTCCCCTTACTTACCTATCAAAAAAAAGGTAATTTCACCACTTAATTTTGATGAATCTATGGTGGAAATGAGGTGAGGAGGAGGAGATGGCCGAAAGCTTGGAGAAGGAGGTGGAGGGAATGAAGTGGGGAAAGTGAGTGGGTAGGTGTGGGGCTGTCCAAAATATCTTGTTGGGGTCCCAGGTTACTAATGGTGCACCACCAGCAAATGCGCCATTAGTAACCCTGGTTACTAATGGTGCACCTGCAGGTGGTGCGCCATTAGTAGTTTTGCAAAAAAGTAAAAATAAATAAATATATATACTAATGGCGCACCGGGTAATAGTGTGCCATTACTAGTTTAAACTAGTAATGGCGCACTGTGAAACGATGCGCCATTAGTAGTTTTGCAAAAAAAAGAATTTTTTTTACAGTAATGGCGCACTGTCTGCTTGGTGTGCCATTACTACTTAGAACTAGTAACGGCGCACTTCGACCTGATGCGCCATTAGTATGTATGGAAAAATGGAAAAAATAATAATTTAATACTAGTGGCGCACCCTGTTTCTGGTGCGCCATTAGTGTCTTCCACACTAATGGCGCATCACCAACCGGTGCGCCATTAGTGTATAGTAGTGGCGCACTGCTTCCATGGTGCGCCATTAGTATCAATCCTATCTATAGCCCTTTTCCTAGTAGTGTATCGCTATGTGATCATGTATTGCTTGTGAGAGAAGTTTAGTCTACGGGTCTGCGACATACAGACCAGTATGTATTTCACAAATATCTATGTCTACAATACTTTGCACGGAGCTACTTTAGCTAATTGCTCCCACTTTCAATATGTATCCGGATTGTGACATAGAGTCATCCAAATCGATGTCAAAGCTTGCATCGACGTAACTCTTTACGATGAACTCTTTATCACCTCCATAACCAAGAAATATTTCCTTAGTCCTTTAAGGATAATTTTGACCGCTGTCCAGTGATCCACTCGTAGATCAAAAATTGTACTCCCTTGCCAAACTCAGGGCAGGGTATACAATAGGTCTGGTACATAGCATGGCATACTTTACAGAACCTATGGCTAAGGCATGGGGAAGGACTTTCATTCTCTCTCTATCTTTTGCCGTGGTCGGGTTTTGAGTCTTACTCAACTTCACAACTTGAAACATAGACAAGAACTCTTTCTTTGACTGTTCCATTTTGAACTACTTCAAGAACTTATCAAGGTATGTACTCATTGAAAAATATATCAAGCGTTTTGATCTATCTCTATAGATCTTGATGCACAATATGTAAGTAGCTTCACCGAGGTCTTTCTTTGAAAAACTCCTTTCAGACGCTCCTTTATGCTTTCCAGAAAATTCTACATTATTTCCGATTAGCAATATGTCATTCACATATACTTATCAGAAATGTTGTACTGCTCCCACTCACTTTCTTGTAAATACGGGATTCACCGCAAGTCTGTATAAAACCATATGCTTTGATCACTTTATCAAAGCATATATTCCAAATCCGAGATGCTTGCACCTGTCCATAGATGGATCGCTGGAGCTTGCTTACCTTGTTAGTACCTTTAGGATTGACAAAACCTTCTGGTTGCATCATATACAACTCTTCTTTAAGAAATCCATTAAGGAATGCAGTTTTGACATCCATTTGCCAGATTTCATAAAATGCGGCAACTGCTAACATGATTCGGACAGTCTTCTAAGCATCGATACAATTGAGAAAATCTCATTTGTAGTCAACACCTTGAACTTGTCGAAATTTTTTTGCGACAATTCGAGCTTTCTAGATAGTAACATAACTATCAGCGTTCGTCTCCCTCTTGAAGATCCATTTATTCTCAATGACTCACCGATCATCGGGCAAGTCAATCAAAGTACATACTTTGTTCTCATACATGGACCATCTCAGATTTCATGGACTCAAGACATTTTCAGAATCTGGGCTCATCATCGCTTCCTCATAGTTCATAGATTCCTCATGGTCTAGTAACATGTCTTCCAGAATAGGATTACCGTACCACTCTGGTGCATACCATACTCTGGTTGACCTACGAGGTTCGGTAGTAACTTGAGCTGAAGTTTCATGATCATCATCATTAGCTTCCTCACTAATTGGTGTAGGAATCACTAGAACTGATTTTTGTGATGAACTACTTTCTAATTCGGGAGAACGTACAATTACCTCATCAAGTTCTACTTTCCTCCCACTCACTTCTTTCGAGAGAAATTCCTTCTATAGAAAGGATCCGTTCTTAGCAACAAAATATCCTGCCTTCAGATATGTGATAGAAGGTGTACCCAACAGTTTCGTTTGGGTATCCTATGCACTATTCCGATTTGGGTTCGAGCTTATCAGTTTGAAACTTTGTCATATCAGCATCGCAACCCCAACTTTAAGAAACGATAGCTTTGGTTTCTTGCCAAACCATAGTTCATACGGTGTCATCTCAACGGACTTAGATGGTGTCATATTTAACGTGAATGCAGTTGTCTCTAATGCATAACCCCAAAACGATAGTGCTAAATCGGTAAGAGACATCATAGATTGCACTATATCCAATAAAGTACGGTTATGACATTCGGACACACCATTATGCTGTGGTGTCCCAGGTGGCATGAATTTGTGAAACCATTCCACATTGTTTTAGTTGAAGACCAAACTCGTAACTCAAATATTCGTCTCCATGAACAAAACGTAGAAACGTTATTTTCTTGTTATGATGATTTTCCATTTCACTCTGAAATTCTTTGAACTTTTCAAATGTTTCAGAATTATGTTTCATCAAGTAGATATACCCATATCTTCCCAAATCATCTGTGAAGGACAGAAAATAACGATACCTGCCGCGAGCCTCAACACTCATCAGACCGCATACATCAGTATGTATTATTTCCAATAAGTCAGTTGCTCGCTCCATTGTTCCGGAGAACGGAGTCTTATTCATCTTGCCCATGAGGCATGGTTTCGCAAGCATCAAGTGATTCATAATAAAGTGATTCCAAAAGCCCATCAACATGGAGTTTCTTCATGCGCTTTACACCAATATGACTTAAACACCACTTCCACAAATTAAGTTGCACTATCATTATTGACTTTGCATCTTTTGGCTTCAATATTATGAATATTTGTATCACTACGATCGAGATTCAATAAACCATTTATATTGAGTGTATGACCATAGAAGGTTTTATTCATGTAAATAGAACAAGAATTATTCTTTGACTTAAATGAATAACTGTATTGTAATAAACATGATCCAATCATATTCATGCTCAATGGAAACACCAAATAACATTTATTTTTGGTTCAACACTAATCCCGTATTGCAATAAACATGATCCAATCATATTCATGCTCAACGCAAACACCAAATAACATTCTTTGACTAAAATGAATAACCGTATTGCAATAAACACATATCAAATCATATTGAGTGTGCGATGGTGATCTTATCAACCTTGGAATCACTTCCAACACACATCATCGCCTTGCCCTTAACTAGTCTCTGTTTATTTTGTAACTCCCGTTTCGAGTTACTACTCTTAGTAACTGAACCAGTACCAAATAGCGAGGGGTTGCTATAAACACTAGTAAAGTACACATCGATAACATGTATATCCAATATACCTTTGTTCAGTATGCCATCCTTCTTATTCGCCAAGTATCTAGGGCAGTTCCACTTCCAGTGACCATTTCCTTTGTAGTAGAAGCACTCAGTTTCAGGCTTGGGTCTAGGTTTGGGCTTCTTCATGGGAGTGGAAACTTGCTTGCCATTCTTGTTCAAGTTCCCTTTCTTTCCCTTCCCCTTTTACTTGAAACTAGTGGTCTTGTTAACCATCAACAGTTGATGCTTTTCTTGATTTCTACCTTCGCCGATTTTAGCATCGCGAAGAGATAGGGAACTGTTTTCGTTATCCTTTGCATATTATAGTTCATCACGAAGTTCTAGTAACTTGGTGATAGTGACTAGAGAGCTTTGTCAATTACTATGTTATCTGGAAGATTAACTCCCACTTGATTCAAGAAATTGTAGTACCAAGACAATCTAGGCACATGCTCGCTGGTTGAGCTATTCTCCTCCATCTTGTAGGCAAAGTATTGTCAGAGGTCTCATACCTCTCGACACGCGCATGAGTATGAAATACCAATTTCAACTCTTGGAACATCTCATATGCTCCATGTCGTTCAAAACATTTTTGAAGTCCTGGTTCTATGCCATAAATCATGGTGCACTAAACTATCAAGTAGTCATCATATTGAGCATTGTCAAACGTTCATAATGTCTGCATCTGCTCCTGCAATAGGTCTATCACCTAGCGGTGGAGCAATGAGGATAATCCTCAGATCACGGAGCTGGTCCACATTATTGCTACTAACATTTTTCAATTTATTTTTTATCTAGGAACATATCAAAAATAAACGGGGAGCTACATCGCGAGCTATTGATCTACAACATAGTTATGCAAATACTATCAGGACTAAGTTCATGATAAACTAAAGTTCAATTAATGATGTTACTTAAGAACTCCCACTTAGATAGACATCCCTCTAGTCATCTAAATGATCACGTGATCCAAATCAACTAAACCATGTCCGATCATCACGTGAGATGGAGTAGTTTTCAATGGTGAACATCACTATCTTGATCATATCTACTATATGATTCACGCTCGACCTTTCGGTCTCCAGTGTTCCGAGGCCATATCTGCATATGCTAGGCTCGTCAAGTTTAACCCGAGTATTCTGCGTGTGCAAAAGTGGCTTGCACCCATTGTATGTGAACGTAGAGCTTATCACACCCGATCATCACGTGGTGTCTCGGCATAACGAACTGTAGCAACGACGCATACTCAGGGAGAACACTTATACCTTGAAATTTAGTGAGAGATCATCTTATAATGGTACCGCCAAACTAAGAAAAATAAGATGCATAAAGGGTAAACATCACATGCAATCAATATAAGTGATATGATATGGCCATCATCATCTTGTGCCTTTGATCTCCATCTCCAAAGCACCGTCATGATCACAATAGTCATCGGCTTGACACCTTGATCTCCATCGAAGCATCGTTGTCGTCTCGCCAACTATTCTTCTATGACTATCGCTACCGCTTAGTGATAAAGTAAAGCAATTACATGGCGATTGCATTTCATACAATAAATCGACAACCATATGGGGAAGGGGTGCGGCCACCCTTGAGGCCTTTCTCTCCTTTCCCGTATGGCCCATTAAGGCCCAATACTAATTCACGTAACTCTCCGGTACTCCGAAAAATACCCGAATAACTCGGAACCTTTCCGATATCTGAATATAGCCTTCCAATATATCGATCTTTATGTCTTGACCATTTCAACACACCTCGTCATGTCCCCAATCTCATCCGGGACTCCAAACAAACTTAGGTCATCAAATCACATAACTCATTATACAAATCGTCACAAAACGTTAAGCATGCGGACCCTACGGGTTCGAGAACTATGTAGACATGACCGACACTCATCTCAAGTCAATAACCAATAGTGGAACCTCGATGCTCATATTGGTTCTTACATATTCTACGAAGATTTTTATTGGTCAAACCGCATAACGATATACATTGTTCCCTTTGTCATCGGTATGTTACTTTCCCGAGATTCGATCATCGGTATCTCAATACCTAGTTCAATCTTGTTACCGGCAAGTCTCTTTACTCGTTCCGTAATGCTCATCCCGCAACTAACTCACTAGTCACATTGCTTGCAAGGCTAATAGTGATGTGCATTACAGAGAGGGCCCAAAGATACCTCTCCGATACTCGGAGTGACAAATCCTAATCTCGATCTATGCCAACTCAACAAACACCATCGGAGACACCTATAGAGCATCTCTATAGTCACCCAATTACATTGTGACGTTTGATAGCACACAAAGCGTTCCTCTGGTATTTGGGAGTTGCACGATCTCATAGTCATAGGAACATGTATAAGTTATGGAGAAAGCAATAGCAACAAACTAAACGATCATCATGCTAAGCTAAAAGATGGGTCAAGACAATCACATCATTCTCTAATGATGTGATATTGTTAATCAAATTACAACTCATGTCTATGGTTAGGAAACATAACCATCATTGATTCAACAAGCTAGTCGAGTAGAGGCATACTAGTGACATTCTGTTTGTCTATGTATTCACACATGTACTAAGTTTCCGGTTAATACAATTCTAGCATGAATAATAAACATTTATCAAGATATAAGGAAATATAAATAACAACTTTATTATTGACACTAGGGCATATTTCCTTCATTTATTCATTTATTTTTCTATTTTTATGCACAAATAAAATTTGCTTTACCAAATCTAAATTTAATTTGTTTACCCATGTGAGTTTGGGGGGAAGTTTTTCTCTTAGTGCTACAAGTCAGACCTAAATTCTCATTTATCTAGGTATATGACTGCAATTTTGATGAAGTAAGAACCTGTTGCTGGTCCACGCAGGAAGGTGCGCTTAATTTATTGGTATTTCCTCTCAAATTACTTAGTAATAATCTATTTATAATTTTGGTTCGAAGCTCAATAATGCAAAATGTAAGAGCAATTTAGGAAGAAAGTGATTTGTACTCTATACTGTTATGTATAGGAAACTAAATTTATTTTTGTTGAGCCGTGTAGAATCAAAGCAAAAAAAGAGTTGATCAGTAAAGACATGTAGGATATTTGAAATTATTCAAAATGCTCAATATAAATATGCGTACATGTGAGAACATTTTCTCACTGAATTTGTGGTAATAATACCATATGTCGTGATATATTGAAATTCTTCAAATTTCTGGTAATAATACCATACTAGATTGTGGAGCCATTGGCTGCCCACCGGCCCTGATGTGGAGAAGGAGGATGCCCTAGATTGGATGCTCATACAGTTGGGTCTCAAAAAGGAGGCCAGCCACACACTGTTGTGTGCTCCCCTAGGCCGAATCACGAGGCCTAAGTCACGTCAGTGCATACACGTGTGTTCCCAAAGGCTGAATTGTTGGGTAAAGGAGTAGGAGGTTGGCGACAATGTTAGGTTCCCAACAATGCTTGTAGTCCACACGCAAACCGAGGCTACCACACCTTGCCGTCGTGTCGGCTATCATGGCGAAGATGTGTGGTTGGGCTTCATGACAAAGCCGAGGAAGATCCTTAATGGCGCTAGCGTTGTCAGTTGTCACATTGCTAAAACACACATGATCATATTTCTTTTTCTTCAATGCCTACTTTCACTGCCATGATAACGTATCTCTCATTGCAACGCACGGGCAATTTTCCTAGTGCATAAAAAAGGCCAAATGAACTCCAAAAAATTCCAAGATTGAACACAACACTTCTGTTGTTCTATGTTGACACTAGAAATGTTTTGAAAGCAATAAGAGGCAATGGATATTGTCTCGTCCTGAAAGGTGGTACATTCCCTATCGAAAACATGATGCTTGTTGTGAGAAGCTCTGGTTTGTGGGAAGCTGATACCCGAACCGGCCCCAAATGGGACAAAAATTTTACCACGGCATGTTGATACCGCTCCATGATAGCATGCCAAGTTTCATGAATTTCATACGAGTTTTGGATTTGCTAGAATTTAAAAACCATGCATCTCAATGTTTTGCCAGCAATCAACAGTGCCCTGGTGTTTGAATTTCATTCCCATCTCTTGCATGGGACCTAGAAATTCACCCAAGGACACACATATGATTTTCAGCCAACTTTGGTGCATTGGAGTATGTGCTTGTAGTTCAAATTTGAATTATGCACATAAAATGCCTAGCAAACCCAGTTAAAGTATAAAAAAGGCCAAACGAACCGTAAAAAATTCCAAGATTGAACACAACACTCTTGTTGTTCTATGTTGCCACTAAACGATCAAGTGCTAAGCTAACAGAATGGGTCAAGTCAATCACATCATTCTCCTAATGATGTGATCCCATTAATCAAATGACAACCCATGTCAATGGTTAGGAAACTTAACCATCTTTGATCAACGAGCTAGTCAAGTAGAGGCATACTAGTGACACTCTATTTCTCTATGTATTCACACATGTATTATGTTTCCGGTTAATACAATTCTAGCATGAATAATAAACATTTATCATGATATAAGGAAATAAATAAGAACTTTATTATTGCCACTAGGGCATATTTCCTTCAGTCTCCCACTTGCACTAGAGTCAATAATCTAGATTGCACAGTAATGATTGTAACACCCATGGAGCCTTGGTGCTGATCATGTTTTGCTCATGGAAGAGGCTTAGTCAACGGGTCTGCAACATTCAGATCCGTATGTATCTTGCAAATTTCTATGTCTCCCACCTGGACTAAATCCTGGATGGAATTGAAGCGTCTCTTGATGTGCTTGGTTCTCTTGTTAAATCCGGATTCCTTCGCCAAGGCAATGGCTCCAGTATTGTCACAAAAGATTTTCATTGGAACCGATGCACTAGGTATGACACCTAGATCGGATATGAACTCCTTCATCCAGACTCCTTCATTTGCTGCTTCCAAAGCAGCTATGTATTCCGCTTCACACGTAGATCCCGCCACAACACTTTGTTTAGAACTGCACCAACTGACAGCTCCACCATTCAATGAAACACGTATCCGGTTTGCAATTTAGAATCGTCCGGATCAGTGTAAAAGCTTGCATCAACGTAACCGTTTAAGATGAGCTCTTTGTCACCTCCATAAACGAGAAACATATGCTTAGTCCTTTTCAGGTATTTCAGGATGTTCTTGACCGCTGTCCAATGATCCACTCCTGGATTACTTTGGTACCTCCCTGCTAGACTTATAGCAAGGCACACATCAGGTCTGGTACACAGCATTGCATACATGATAGAGCCTATGGCTGAAGCATAGGGAACATCTTTCATTTTCTCTCTATCTTCTGCAGTGGTCGGGCATTGAGTCTTACTCAACTTCACACCTTGTAACACAGGCAAGAACTTCTTCAAAACTTTGTCAAGGTATGTGCTTTGTGAATGTCCAATTAAGCGTCTTGATCTATCTCTATGGATCTTGATGCCCAATATGTAAGCAGCTTCACCGAGGTCTTTCATTGAAAACCTCTTATTCAAGTATCCCTTTATGCTATCGAGAAATTCTATATCATTTCCAATCAACAATATGTCATCCACATATAATATCAGAAATGCTCTAGAGCTCCCACTCACTTTCTTGCAAATACAGGCTTCTCCAAAAGTCTGTATAAAACCAAATGCTTTGATCACACTATCAAAGCATTTATTCCAATTCCGAGAGGCTTGCACCAGTCCATAAATGGATCGCTGGAGCTTGCACACTTTGTTAGCTCCCTTTGGATCGACAAAACCTTCCGATTGCATCATATACAACTCTTCTTCCAGAAATCCATTCAGGAATGCAGTTTTGACATCCATTTGCCAAATTTCATAATCATAAAATGCGGCAATTGCTAACATGATTCGGATAGACTTAAGCATCACTACGGGTGAGAAAGTCTCATCGTATTCAATACCTTGAACTTGTCGAAAACCTTTCGCAACAAGTCGAGCTTTGTAGACAGTAACACTACCGTCAGCGTCGGTCTTCTTCTTGAAGATGCATTCATTCTCAATTGCTTGTCGATCATCGGGCAAGTCATCCAAAGTCCATACTTTGTTCTCATACATGGATCCCATCTCAGATTTCATGGCCTCATGCCATTTTGCGGAATCTGGGCTCACCATCGCTTCTTCATAGTTCGTAGGTTCATCATGATCTAGTAGCATGACTTCCAGAACAGGATTACCGTACCACTCTGGTGCGGATCTTACTCTGTTTGACCTACGAGGTTTAGTAACAACTTGATCTAAAGCTTCATGATCATCATCATTAACTTCCTCACTAATTGGTGTAGGTGTCGCAGAAACTGGTTCTTGTGATGAACGACTTTCCAATAAGGGAGCAGGTACAGTTACCTCATCAAGTTCTACTTTCCTCCCACTCACTTCTTTCGAGAGAAACTCCTTCTCTAGAAAAACTCCGAATTTAGCGACAAAAGTCTTGCCTTCGGATCTGTGATAGAAGGTGTACCCAACAGTCTTCTTTGGGTATCCTATGAAGACACATTTCTCCGATTTGGGTTCGAGCTTATCAGGTTGAAGCTTTTCCACATAAGCATCGCAGCCCCAAACTTTCAGAAATGACAACTTTGGTTTCTTACCAAACCACAGTTCATAACGCGTCGTCTCAACGGATTTCGATGGTGCCCTATTTAACGTGAATGCGACCGTCTCTAAAGCATAACCCCAAAACGATAGCGGTAAATCAGTAAGAGACATCATAGATCGCACCATATCTAGTAAAGTACAATTACGATGTTCGGACACACCATTACGCTGTGGTGTTCTGGGTGGCGTGAGTTGCGAAACTATTCCGCATTGTTTCAAATGAAGACCAAACTCATAACTCAAATATTCTCCTCCACGATCTGATCATAGAAACTTTATTTTCTTGTTACGATGATTTTCTACTTCAGTCTGAAATTCTTTGAACTTTTCAAATGTTTCAGACTTATCTTACATTAAGTAGATAAACCCATATCTGCTTAAATCATCTGTGAAGGTGAGAAAATAACGATATCCGCCACGAGCCTCAATATTCATCGGACCACATACATCTGTATGTATGATTTCCAGCAAATCTGTTGCTCTCGCCATTGTTCCGGAGAACGGTGTTTTAGTCATCTTGCCTATGAGGCACGTTTCGCAAGTACCAAGTGATTCATAGTAAAGTGGTTCCAAAAGTCCATTAGTATGGAGTTTCTTCATGCGCTTTACACCGATATGACCTAAATGGCAGTGCCACAAATAAGTTGCTCTATCATTATCAACTCTACATCTTTTGGTTTCAATATTATGAATATGTGTATCACTACTATCGAGATTCAACAAAAATAGACCATTCTTCAAGGGTGCATGACCATAAAAGATATTACTCATATAAATAGAACAACCATTATTCTATGATTTAAATGAATAACCGTCTCGCATCAAACAAGATCCAGATATAATGTTCATGCTCAATGCTGGCACCAAATAACGATTATTTAGGTCTAATACTAATCCCGAAGGTAGATGTAGAGGTAGCGTGCCGACCGCGATCACATCGACTTTGGAACCATTTCCCACACGCATCGTCACCTCGTCCTTAGCCAATCTTCACTTAATCCGTAGCCCCTATTTCGAGTTGCAAATGTTAGCAACAGAACTAGTATCAAATACCTAGGTGCTACTGCGAGCATTAGTAAGGTACACATCGATAACATGTATATCACATATACCTTTGTTCACTTTGCCATCCTTCTTATCCGCCAAATACTTGGGGCAGTTCCGCTTCCAGTGACCAGTCTACTTGCAGTAGAAGCACTCAGTCTCAGGCTTAGGTCCATACATGTGTTTCTTCTCTTGAGCAGCAACTTGTTTGCTGTTCTTCTTGAAGTTCCCCTTCTTCTTCCCTTTGCCCTTTTTCTTGAAACTGGTGGTCTTATTGACCATCAACACTTGATGTTCCTTCTTGATTTCTACCTCCGCGGCCTTTAGCATCGCGAAGAGCTCGGGAATAGTCTTATTCATCCCTTGCATGTTATAGTTCATCACGAAGCTTTTGTAGCTTGGTGGTAGTGATTGAAGAACTCTGTCAATGACACTATCAACAGGAAGATTAACTCCCAGTTGAGTCAAGTGATTATGATACCCATACATTTTGAGTATATGTTCACTGACAGAACTATTCTCCTCCATCTTGCAGCTATAGAACTTATTGGAGACTTCATATCTCTCAATCCGGGCATTTGCTTGAAATATTAACTTCAACTACTTGAACATCTCATATACTCCATGATGTTCAAAACGTCGTTGAAGACCCGGTTCACTACAAGAAATATGTCACCTAGTGACCTTATGTCAGTGACCCTGGAAGAATTGGTCATAGATCAATGACCATTTCAGACCAATTGGTCAAAAGCTGTTCGGGGGGCTCCAAACCCTAAACTATAACGACCATTTTGGTCAGAAAGGTCATAATTTCCTTACACGAAATGGTCATAAAGCATATAGCACTGGTCTGCTGCCTTATTTCTAGCTGATCATGACCAATATAGATGGTCATAACCTTGTAAATTGTGGTGGGTTGCTATGACTAGGCGCCACCTCATTAGTTTTGCCTATGTGTCATGTCCATGTGGCAGTTTTTGCCCTAGGTCGTGAAGCAACCTATATTTCTGTTATTCCCAAAATTCCCAAAAAATCTCATAAATTCTTTGGGTCATATCTTCGTCAAATATGTAAAAATCCATCCTTTCCTAGTTCAAAACTAATTCAACAATATTCATTTTCATATTCTGTTCACAACAACACTTTATGAAGGAAGTTCTATTTATATATTCTTGATTTCCCTCGGAATTTTTGGGCACTCTTTCCTATCCAAATCATTACTACATGACAAAATTCAGTTCCATTTGCCTAGCAAATCTTCCTCGGCAAATTTCCAAAGTTTTTGTCCACCTAGAAGAATTGTGAAGGAAGTAACTTTTTTATATCCCAAAATGACACGGAATTTATACAGTTCCTTCATATGCCCAAATTATCACCCTCCTCCAAATTGCAGCTCAGTCAAATCATCTATGTGAGCCCAGGTTCAATTTATATTTTATGGCCAAATTGGCACGTTGCAAAGCAAGGGTTATATAGGCCCCTCCTATTACCCTCAAACTTTTCGGTCACTCTTCCATACCCAAATCATTACCACATGATAATATTCAGCTCAATTTTCCTAGTAAATCTTTCTCAGGAAATTTCCAGAGTTTCTACCTCGAGAGAAGCTTTGTGAAGTAAGTACTAGCTAGGCTTACCCAAATGATCTGAAAATTTACCAGCACATGACCATACCTATGTAACTTACCTACACCAATTTTTAGCTCATTTCATTCAACCAATCTCTCTCACTAGTTCTCCCAATTTTTGTCCATAGAAGAGCATTGTGAAGGAAGTACTACTTTGCCATGTCCAAATGGTATCAATTTTCTACAATGCTTTCCTATGTCCAAATAACCATCCTCTGCCAAATTTCAGCTCCATCCATTCATTATTTTGGGCCCAGCTTCAACATTCATATTTTTGTCCAGCGTGGTACTTTGCAAAGAAAGTACCACCTAGGATCCTCCTTTTGAGCTAAAAATTTGTGAAGACATTCTCCTTAGTAGATGATCATCCTCAGCCAAAACTCATGCCCATTGGCCATGTGCATTTCCCGTACCACTAATCAAACACTTGGCTGCTAATTCATGTTTGAGTATCGATCGGTCTCCTCGTGAGAATCTTATGTTGTGATTTTCTTCCTAAAGCCTTCCTGGGGAGTGCCCAACCCACTAGACATGCCTAGGCTGCCCAGAACAGATGGCAACGCCACGGTCACATGGTGACCACGCGGCGGGCATGCGAGTTTACGCGCTCTAGAGTTGGGGGCCTCGGCCACCGCCCAAACCTCGACGTATCGCCACCAAACCATGTATTTATGAGTAAATAGGTACTTATGTAACTATAAATGACTTTTGGAAACAAATAAATAGTAAACTATGAGTCAGCTGCAGTTCAAATTTTACCCGCTTCCAACTAAATCGGCGGGAATTTGTCTTTTTCACCAGAGGTGGATCAAAACTTTTGACACACAACCATTTTGTCAATTGTGCATTAAATATGGCCTAGTATTTTATAAAATTGATTTGGTCCAATTTTGCAACAAATATATGGTAGGTCCTTCACAAAAAAACTCATTTCGGGCACTCGGAAAATGGAAAATGTATTTTCCGTGCAAAGAAAATGAAAACTCCCTTAGGCAACATTGTTTGGAATTCTAAGATGCACCCTTGTGCACAATATGAGATCATTTGAACAAACTATGCCAAGAATGTGGCCATAAGATTGATCATTTGGCTTGAAAGTCACGAATCTTCACGCATGATAGCTCATTTCTGAGAACACTTTTTTAAAATAATTGTTGTATTACAAGTTTATCATTTTTCCTGGAAACATGGTCGCATATAATGACACAATATGAAGGTTTTCCAATTTTTTGATTTTTTGTGAACTTGTTATGCCCGTTTCAAAATGTGGTCAAAACGGCGGGCTTCACCATTCCTACCTAGTGGTTGAATCTTGAAATTTTTTGGGTGTTTCTCTGATTAAATAGATACTTATGTACCTAGAAATGATTTTTGAAAAAATTAAAGAGCAAACTATAAGGCAGCTGCAGTTCAAATTTGACCCGCTTCCAACTAAATCGGCGGGAATTTGTCTTTTTCACGAGAGGTGGATCAAAACTTTTTACACCCAACCATTTGGTCAATTGTGCATTAAATATGTACTAGTATTTTATAAAATTGATTTGGTACAATTTTGCAACAAATCTATGGTAGATCCTTCACAAAAAACCTCCTTTTGGGCACTCGAAAAATGGAAAATGGTTTTTTCGTCCAAAGAAAATGAAAACTTCCTTAGGCAACATTGTTTGCCTTTCCAATATGCACCCTTGTGCACAATATGAGATCATTTAAGCAAACTATGCCATGAATGTGGCCATAAGATTGATCATTTGGCTTGAAAACCCTGAATCTTCACGCGTGATAGCTCATTTCTGAGAACACTTTTTTAAAATAATTATCGTATTACAAGTTTATTATTTTTTCTGGAAACTTGGTCCCATATAATGACAAAATGCGAATGTTTCCCAATTTTTTGATTTTTTTTGAATTTTTTATGCCCGTTTCAAAATGCGGTCAAAACGGCGGGCTTGACCGTTCCTAGCTAGTGGTTGAATCTTGCAAAACTTTTGATGTTTCTCTAATTAAATAGATACTTATGTACCTTGAAATGATTTTTGAAAAAATAAAGAGCAAACTATGAGGCAGCTCCAGTTCAAATTTGACCCGCTTCCAACTGAATCGGCGGAAATTTGGCTTTTTCACGAGAGGTGGATCAAAACTTTTGACACCCAACCATTTGGTCAATTGTGAATCAAATGTGGCCTAGTATTTTAGAAAAATGATTTGGTACAATTTTGCAACAAATATATGGTAGGTCCTTCACAAAAAGAACTCAATTCGGGCACTCCAAAAATGGAAAATGAATTTTCCGTGCAAAGAAAATGGAAACTCCCTTAGGCAACATTGTTTGGAATTCCAAGATGCACCCTTGTGCACAATATGAGATCATTTGAACAAACTATGCCATGAATGTGGCCATAAGATTGATCATTTGGCTTGAAAACTCTAAATCTTCACGCGTGATAGCTCATTTCTGAGAACACTTTTTTAAAATAATTGACGTATTACAAGTTTATTATTTTTTCTGGAAACTTGGTCACATATAATGACACAATGCGAAGGTTTCCCAATTTTTTTTATTTTTTTTGAATTTTTTATGCCCGTTTCAAAATGCGGTCAAAATGGCGGGCTTGACCGTTCCTAGCTAGTGGTTGAATCCTGCAAAACTTTTGATGTTTCTCTTATTAAATAGATACTTATGTACCTAGAAATGATTTTTGAAAAAAATAAAAAGCAAACTATGAGGCAGCTCCAGTTCAAATTTGACCCGCTTCCATGTGAATCGGCAGAAATTTGTCTTTTTTCACGAGAGGTGGATAAAAGCTTTTGACACCCTACCATTTGGTCAATTGGGAATTAAATAGGGTCTACTATTTTAGAAAATTGTTTTGGTCCAATTTTGCAATAATTATTTGGTAGGTTCTTCACAAAAAAACCGCATTTTGGGCATTCGAAAAATGGAAAATGTTTTTTTGCCAAAAAACTCATTTCTCATGACATATTTTTAAAGATATTTATCTTATTTCATGTTTGTTACTTTTCCTGAAAACTTATTCACATTTGGTGACACAATGATAAAGTTTTCATTTTCTTTTTGAATTTTCTCAGGTCATAAAATGGTCATAACGTCTGATTGGTCCATGGACGTCTCACGCGGATCGTGCATGGAACACCGTCGGATGCTCGCGGATCCAACGGCAGTCCTCGGCCCACCACACCAACCCCAAGCCCACCTAAGCCGAAACCCTAGCTCTACTCGTGGACATTTTCCATCCCCCCCGCCTCCTTTCTTTCTCTGCCCCTCGCTCCCTCACGCACCCACAATCCATCCCCCGAAACCCTTGCAGCCGCCACCTATGCCTCTTGTTCCGGCGTGTTCCGGCGGGCCTCGCCGGCACGCAGCCCAGATCAGAGCTCCCCTGCCTCCGCTCTTCCCTTCCCTCCGGCCAGATCCGCTTCTCGCATCGCCGGTAGCTCATCCCCAACCTCTTCCCACGACTAGGATTTCGAGGGTGGCATTCCCACCAATTCCGGCGCGGCAGTGGCGACTGTGCTCCGCCCTCTTCGACACCCACCAACCTAGCTGTATGGCACGGCCATGGCCATGGCGGCGGCCAGATCCACCCCCTCCCTCATATCCTCGCTGCCGCCACCTCCTCCCAGTCCTGCAGCAGTGCGTCCCGCCACCACCTCCTTCCTCGATGCGTCCCGCAGCGACGCCCATCATGTCCCGCAGATGCCGTCCCTCTCCCTCAATCCCCACCGCGTTCCCCAATCCCCACCCCCAACCAAAATCTTCCCCATCTCCCCCGGCTGATTCTCCTCCCATCTGCGTCCCCTTCCCCACCCCCGCTCCCAGATCGTGCCGCGCGCCGCCCCTGACCGCCGCGGGAACCCCACCCCGCCACCGACGAGGCCCGACCCCCCGAGGGCCCAGCCAAGATGGTGCTCGCGTAGCTGGGCAGGAGCATGTACTACTCGTCTCTTGTGCGCGGATCCACTCATCTCATCCCGTGCTGGCTGCAGATTCCGGGCGGAGATGGAGGTGGCGCTGCAGGCATGTGATGCCGCGGACTGGGTCTACAAGGGAGAGGGCGCGGCGAATCTCATCCTCAGCTACACCGGCTCCTCGCCCTCCATGGTATGCTCTGCTCTGCCCTGCTCCGAGTAAGCTTGTTATGCTGTGCTATTCGGTACTACTTAGCTTTCATGTATTTACTGCAAGATTCTGGACTTGGTATGATGCGTTTGTCCCTGCCTAGATTAATTGGTGTACCGATCAGGGAAGTTGGTGGCCTAGAATCAGAGATGCTAGCTTGTCGCCAGTGCTCTGTTTGATAATTAAGCACTCATCACTGTAGCAATCAATAAATTATGTGTAGGGCTGCCCTCTTAATTTAGGCATCTGCTTCCACTTTATTATTGAAACATGAGAGCAGGGGTCAGGCGTAGCTCTTTGTTACCTACCAGTCTTTTAGCCATTTCTAACCAGGAAACAGCCATCCTATCTGTAGTTGGTTCCCCCGATTCCCCATTTTGCTTCCGAATGATACATTTAGAGCTGATAGGGGTTATACTTCTCAAGCTACGAGCAGCTCCTGTGGGGTGACATCCCAGAATTGATCGAGTCTGTCAAGCAAGGTTCTGTGGATCAAGCTTATGCAGTACATGTCATGAACCAACATATGTTTTTCCTGCGCTAATTCGATCGAGGGACTGGTCGGGAGGAGGCTGATGCCCTTGTGTTTTTCCTGCTGTAGGCCGTCTTCAGGGAGCTCTGCAACATGCTGGATCCAGGGAAGCCGGTCTTCAACCCCAAGAAGGGCAAGCCCAGCGTCATCATGTCCTGGTTCAAGGGGCCCATCATCTACGATGTCCGCGCGTGACCCAACCTTGTCGAGAGCACCTCCGGGAGCCGGGATCTCCAGATGGTAACCTCCTCCTATCTCGATCCCTTCCCACCTAGCATAGATGCCTCATTTACTACTTATGTGCATCCCAAATCCATGCCTGGGACTGACCAAGGGGTCTGCTTTTAGTTGGCCATGTTCATATTTGTTGATATTCTCAAAGTGTAGCATGTACGAGTTTTATTTGTTGACACTCTCCTCATGTGAAGTGATTAGTTAGCAATTTGGACTGGTGGATGGAGTTTGGTACATGTAAAACGGTTCTGGCATTGTCATTTCTGAGCATATTTTGTAACTGTAGCCTGTAATGGGGTTGACACTCTGCTCATATGGATTTTAGCTCTTTTGCTTTTAATCTGTTAGCAGTGGTCACCATTATATATTTCCTGTGAGTAAGTAATTCAACTCATTCGCATTGAATCTGTTAACAACAGTCGCAAATACTTGTTTGCTTCATGATTATATGTTGCCATGATGATTTAAGACGATTAGCTGACGCTGAACAAGTTATATCATTCTGACCATGTGAATTTGTTAGTGGTGCACTTATTTTCAGAAGTAGCATTTACACTGTAGCTCCTTGCATATATATGACACTGCTTGGTACATGTAAAACGGTTATGGCATTCTCATCTCTGAGCATATTCTGTAACTGTAACCTGCAAGGGGATTGAGCATATATGCATTTTAGAAATACTACTGTTTTCAGTTGGCAGACTCAAATAATGCAGCATGCATTGTCCTTTTCCCTGCACAAATAATGCAGTATGGGATGTGTGACCACATCATGTAATTATGCGCTGATGCAAGTTGTTTTTGGCTGTAATTTAAAGGAGTTGCTCATGCCGGTAGCCTTGACATGTAGGATATCTGTAGTTTCTGTTGCTCATGCTCATCAGCAAGCTTTTGGATTTATTGTTAGTCAGATTTCTGTTTTACTTCTGTTTGGTTCTAGGATCTGTAGGACTTGAGCAGAATTAAAAGCATTTGCGCTTGCATTCTCTGTTATATGTATCCGGCCATACCTTCTTTTCGTTCTACGCACAGTTTATTGCATCTAACTAGTGCCTGCAGCTTGATTGGCTTGAATTTCTCATTATCTGATTTAACCCGTCGAGTTTGTATCTATAAGTTTATTTGATATGTTAAGCTTGACAACTAACCTTAGTTATGTGTTTCTTGTCTTCTAACACTTGTTTACTTTGATCTTGTGGTTTCAGCCATGGGCAAGGGATAAGACTTGCATCGACATTGTGGTCATTGGCGATGTCGACCACCACTGGCCATCTGATCTACAAGCTTGGAGGTAGAGCGGTCTATTTGTAGATCCCAATATTTATGATTATGTGGATCTGGGTGAAGTTTGAAGTTCCTGGGTATGCAAGATTCGATGGTTAAGCTGGTTAATGTGATGTGAATGAGTGTATGGAAACTGGTTGTTGTGATGTGTGAGTGTATGTAGTTTCACGTGTTCTGTTCTGTATAGCATATTGTAATAAACTTATTTTAGCTATTATTTGAAGATTTTCATATGCTTTCTCTCTTATGTCTGTTTGATATATTGCTTATTAATAAGCTGTGAAAAATCTGACATTTGGGACCCATCTGTAAACTGGAGCTGGGAAAAAAAGCTGGAAATAAAAAATAAATGGACTACAAAATGTTGTGCGCTAGAAAATAAAAAGGCCAAACTGTAGGCCAGGCCCATGTAGCTAACCGAAATTAACATAAAATACATATATTAAAAGGGCTTGCCTAAAAAATAATACATGGGCCAAATTACTGGGTCAAACCCATGTAGCTAATAAAAGCGCAGGAAAAAAAATACATTAAAAAGGCCGAATTGTTGGGCTAGGCCCATGTAGAAAATCGAATTGGACCGGGCTGAATCTTGCGCCACATCAGATTGCCACGCTGGATGCCTACGTGGCCTGGGGAGGTTGCTAGTGAACAAAACGGCACAGTAGACGTATTTTGGTCATAAACGTCTACGACCATTCCAGAAGAAAGGTCGCTATAGTCAGTTTACGACCGCCAGCTTTTGACCGCCAGCTTTTGAAAACAGTGACCATTCAGTGACCAATAGTGCTGGTCACAAGTTGACATATTTCTTGTAGTGGTTCTAAGCCGTAAAGCATGGCACACTGAACTATCGAGTAGTCATCTGCTTTGCTCTGCCAGACGTTCATAACATCTGGTGTTGCTTCTACAGCAGGCTTGGCACTTAGCAGTGCTTCCAGGACGTAATTCTTCTGTGCAGCAATGAGGATAAATCCTCAAGTTACGGACCCAATCCATGTAATTGCTACTATCATCTTTCAACTTTGCTTTCTCAAGGAACGCATTAAAATTCAATGGAACAACAACATGGGCCATCTATCTACAATCAACATAGGTAAGCAAGATACTATCAGGTGCTAAGTTCATGATAAATTTAAGTTCTATTAATCATAGTACCTAAGAACTCCCACTTAGATAGACATCCCTCTAATCCTCTAAGTGATCACGTGACCCAAATCAACTAAAGCCTGTCCGATCATCACGTGAGATGGAGTAGTTTCAATGGTGAACATCACTATGTTGATCATATCTACTATATGATTCATGCTCGACCTTTCGGTCTCCGTGTTTCGAGGCCATATCTGTTATATGCTAGGCTCGTCAAGTTTAACCTGAGTATTCCGCGTGTGCAACTGTTTTGCACCCGTTGTATTTGAACGTAGAGCCTATCACACCCGATCATCACGTGGTGTCTCAGCACGAAGAACCTTTGCAATAGTGCATACTCAGGGAGAACACTTGTACCTTGATAATTTAGTGAGAGATCATCTTATAATGCTACCGTCAATCAAAGAAGGTTAAGATGCATAAAAGATAAACATCACATGCAACCAATATAAGTGATATGATATGGCCATGATCATCCTCTTGTGCTTGTGATCTCCATTATCATCACCGGCGCGACACCTTGATCTCCATCGTAGCATCGTTGTCGTCTCGCGAATCTTATGCTTCCACAACTATCGCTACTGCTTAGTGATAAAGTAAAGCATTACAGGGCGATTGCATTGCATACAATAAAGCGACAACCATATTGCTCCTGCAAGTTGCCGATAACTTGATTACAAAACATGATCATCTCATACAATAAAATTTAGCATCATGTCTTGAACATATCACATCACAACATGCCCTGCAAAAACAAGTTAGACGTCCTCTACTTTGTTGTTGCAAGTTTTACGTGGCTGTTACGGGCTTTAGCAAGAACCGTTCTTACCTACGCATCAAAACCACAACGATAGTTTGTCAAGTTGGTGTTGTTTTATCCTTCGCAAGGACTGGGCGTAGCCACACATGGTTCAACTAAAGATGGAGAAACTGGCACCCGCAGCCACATGTGTGCAAAGCACGTCGGTAGAACCAGTCTCACGTAAGCGTATGCGTAATGTCAGTCTGGGCCGCTTCATCCAACAATACCGCCGAACCAAAGTATGACATGCTGGTAAGCAGTATGACTTATATCACCCACAACTCACTTGCGTTCTACTCGTGCATATGACATCTACGCATAAAACCTGGCTCGGATGCCACTGTTGGGGAACGTAGTAATTTCAAAATTTTCCTACGCACACGCAAGATCATGGTGTTGCATAGCAACGAGATGGGAGAGTGTTGTCGACGTACCCTCATAGACCGAAAGCGGAAGCGTTAGCACAACGCGGTTGATGTAGTTGTACGTCTTCACGATCCGACCGATCAAGTACCAAACGTACGGCACCTCCGAGTTCAGCACATGTTCAGCCCGATGATGTCCCTCGAACTCCGATCCAGCCAGGTGTTGAGGGATAGTTTCGTCCGCAGGTCGGCGTGGTGACGATGTTGATGTTCTACCGACGCAGGGCTTCGCCGAAGCACCGCTACAGTATTATCGAGGTGGACAATGGTGGAGAGGGACACCGCACACGGCTAAGAGATCAAGAGATCAATTGTTGTGTCTTTGGGGTGCCCCTGCCCCCGTATATAAAGGATCAAGGGGGGGGGGGGTGCGGCCGGCCAGGGAGAGGGCACGCCAGGAGGAATCCTACTCCCACCGGGAGTAGGACTCCCCCCCTTTCCTAGTTGGAATAGGATTCGGGAGAAGGAAAGAAAGAGGGGGCCGGCCCCCTTGCCCTATACCAATTCAGTTTGGGCCTTGGGGGGGCGTGCCCCACACTTCCCTTGCTGCCCTCTATTTCCACTAAGGCCCATGTAGGCCCATTAAGCCCCCGGGGGGTTCCAGTAACCTCCCGGTACTCCAGTAAAATCCCGATTTCACCCGGAACACTTCCCACATCCAAATATTGGCTTCCAATATATCAATCTTTATGTCTCGACCATTTTGAGACTCCTCGTCATGTCCTTGATCACATCCGGGACTCCGAACAACCTTCGTTACATCAAAACATATAAACCCATAATATAATTGTCATCGTAACGTTAAGCATGCGGACCCTGCGGGTTCGAGAACTATGTAGACATGACCGAGACACGTCTCCGGTCAATAACCTATAGCGGAACTTGTATGCTCATATTGGCTCCTACATATTCTATGAAGATCTTTATCGGTCAAACCGCATAACAACATACGTTGTTCCCTTTGTCATCGGTATGTTACTTGCTCGAGATTCGATCGTCGGTATCTCAATACCTAGTTCAATCTCGTTACTGGCAAGTCTCTTTACTCGTTCGGTAATACATCATCCCGCAACTAACTCATTAGTTGCAATGCTTGCAAGGCTTAAGTGATGTGCATTACTGAGAGGGCCCAGAGATACCTCTCCGACAATCGGAGTGACAGATCCTAATCTCGAAATACGCCAACCAAACAAGTACCTCTGGAGACACCTATAGAGCACCTTTATAATCACCCAATTACGTTGTGATGTTTGGTAGCACACGAAGTGTTCCTCCGGTATAAGTCATGAAGAAAGCAATAGCAACAAACTAAACGATCAAGTGCTAAGCTAACGGAATGGGTCAAGTCAATCACATCATTCTCCTAATGATGTGATCCCGTTAATCAAATGACAACCCATGTCAATGGTTAGGAAACTTAACCATCTTTGATCAACAAGCTAGCCAAGTAGAGGCATACTAGTGACACTTTGTTTGTCTATGTATTCACACATGTATTATGTTTCCGGTTAATACAATTCTAGCATGAATAATAAACATTTATCGTGATATAAGGAAATAAATAATAACTTTATTATTGCCTCTAGGGTATATTTCCTTCAAAGCCTGCTTTGCTGAGGAGCTTGAATGAGCAGTCGTGGCCAGGTTTATAAACCTGTGCAGCTGCCCTTCGCTCGGCGATGTGGGACTAAACATTGTGCAGCATGGGTGGCAGCGCACCACCTTTAGTCCCAGTTGGTAGCTCCAATCGTGACTAAAGGGGGGGTCTTTAGTTCCGGCTGGAGCCACCAACCCGGACTACAGGCCTGCGCTTCTCGCCGCTTGGCCTGGCCAAAATAGACCTTTAGTCCCGGCTCCAACCGGGACTAAAGGTCCCTCCTATATATACTTACACTAAATAAATCAGTTCATCTCCCTCTTCTTCATCCTCAGCTTCGATCGACATCGCCGCTACTCCCCATCACCGCCCCTCGCGGGCCGTCCCAGTCGATGTCCCCGTCACCACCCCCGTCCTCGTCGCCGCCCCCATCGCAGCCCCTGTCGCCTCGCCTCGCCTGCCGCCCGCTATGAGCCCCTGCCACCATGGCCGCACACACACTCACGCGCGTGCGCACACACACACACACACTAGTTAGATCAATTATTTTCTGTTTTCTGTTTTTTCATTTTTATACTTTTGGATGAATGTATATATAAATGTTAGATGAGTTAGATATATATATATATATGTACGTTAGATGAATTTTTTAGATGAATGTTAGATCAATTTTTATATGAATAATGTTAGATGAATTTTTTTAGTTGAATGTCTTTTTAGTTTGTTATACTTTTGTTTATAGGAATGTTTGATGAATTTTAGATATATAAAATTTAATTAGATGAATTTTGACATATGCAACATTTGATCATATATCAAAGTTTGATCACATTTCAAAGTTTGAATTTTGACATATGCAACATTTGAACATATGTCTAAGATTGAATTTTGACATATGCAACATTTGATGATATGTCAAAGTTTGAATTTTGACATATGCAACATTTGATCTTATGTCAAAGTTTGATCATATGTTAAAGTTTGACTTTCGACATAGATTTATCAAGAATGCCCCCATTATGGTTGTGCACAAGTTGATCCAATATTTTTCTCATCTCATATATATATATATATATATATATATTCTTCTATATGTCACGTTGTCTATCAAAGTATGGAAGAAATCGATGACTTCATCATTAGCCGGAAGTAACAGGCGTATGGTGCTATGAAGCTCTTCAAAGTTGTTGTGAAATGGAGTTCCGGATTGAATAATTCGCTTTTTGGTACGAATTTCAGCAAAGGCCATGATTTAGGACTCCGTTCCAAAACAATTTTGGAGAGCTTCGTACCATTATGCGCCTTTTACTTCCGGCTAACGATGAAGCCATGATTTTCTTGAATCCTTTGACACTAGACAAAATGAGATATAAAAGGGTAGATGATATCAGGAAAAATATGGATCATTTTCTGCACAACCAAAATGGCGCCATTTTGTTAAATCCCTTAAAGCTTAGAGAATCTATTATGATTCTGAATCCTGTTTCTATAGACAGGGACTAAAGGTTTTCCTCGTATATTAGAAATCATCATCCAGTCATTTAAAAATGTAGCATTTGCATATAGAATTTATTATCGACATCAGCAATGCCCGGCCCGCATCCTCGCCGTCGACCCGTTCGCTACGACGTCCTGCTTCAGAGGAGCCATGTCTGGGACTGGGCTCTGCCGGGCTGGCATTGGGAGGTGCTACCTTCAGGGACGCGCTGCTTGGTGAGGAATCCAGCCCCGGGTGCTGTCGTCGACCCGGAGCTCCTTTGGTGGCATTCGCATGGGCCACATTCGGTGCGGAGGTAGCTGGCCCTGCCGGAGGTGATACGTCCCCATGTTAGGGAGGAGGACAAGCACATCCGTCGCTACATGGCTGCATTGGACGTCAGGTTCTCCAATAGCTGGCAGGTTCTTCAAGGATCTCACCCGAGCTATGATCCTATGATAGTTCCTTCTCTTTGGGTATCTACCGCCCACGCCTCAGGACCCTCTAGTGAAGTAGATAACCGATAGTGTTCAATCTGTATTAGCTAGCTTGTGATGTGTATTCGAGATATTTAAGACGATGTATTCGATATTATATTATTCGATAATATTCGAGGCGATGTATTCGAGACTATATTGGATGATGCACGTATTAATTATCTAGATTATTCGAGATGCATATTATGTACTATGATTCAGTTTTCCTTATTGATTGCATGCATGCATTCTAATTTGAATACTAAATTGTTTTATATTTCTTCTGGATTAGTTAAATAAAAGTTATGGCGGATAATACGGACAGAGAAGGAGAAGATGCCATGTTCGAGATCGTATGCTCTCTGAGCCGGCCATATGAGAATGAAGAAGATGACGGCTCACAATATCTGAACAATACCTGGGAGGGTGATATGATATTCGATGAAGACGAACAAGTAGATGAAGTCCAGAACTATGATGATCTTGAAATTACAAATACCATGAGGTATATTTGTGGAAGCAGGCATGTCGTGATCATGACATGTTTTAATTGATTTTGTGTGTGTGTGTGTTGTGTGTGTATATATATATATATTAACGAATCGATATTTCTTCTTTCAGCCCTCTGGATCGAGCAAATCTTCTACAGGCAGCAGGATAGTGCGAGGCCCAACCAAAAAGTTGAAGGCTGGCATAAAGTACAACATGGATGGCATAAAGTTCGTTTGTTAGTGCGGAGTTCTTGTGAAGGACCAAATCCTGATATCCATTCAAGAATGGAAAAAGGCAGCAAAAGAACATCCAGATCTTACTTTTTTTGACCAAAGAGCAATAGATCTGCTTTGGGAATCTCTCATGTCAGATTTCACCCTACCAGATCATATCACAGATGCATATGGGGAGAAAGTCAAGAACGCTGCTCTTAGGAATATGGCGGTACCATTCAACAACCACAAGAAAAGTATATGGGCCAAGTACGTCGAAGGAGGAAAGAAGACTCCAGAACTCAAGGGAATACTGGAGAAGCAAAGATGTAACTGGCCCGCTTTCGTTAAATTCAAGGAATTAGAATTAGCCCAGGAATGGTCGAGAATAAAAAGATCAAAGCGGCGAAAAAGGAGTGGCAGCATAAGCTGGGGCCAGCTGGCTATGCGGTGGCCTGACATAAGTGGGATAAGACCGAGCAACAAATGGTGGCTGCAGGGGTCATTCTAGTTACATAGAGCTTCCCCCGACATAAATGGGGGGCGTTGGACCCAAAGACAGGCCAGGTTTTGGAGCGGGCAAGTCTTAAAGGAGCCGACCTCAATATACTTGCTGCAATAGAAGAGGCACGAACGGGGGTGTTCACGCCCAACAGAGAGAACAACGACCTTACGCGCGCCCTGGGAAATCCTGAGCAGCCAGGAAGAACACGAGGCAAATGCATTGTTCCGTGATATGAGGGGTTTGCGGACTGGAATGCTGACTATGGAAGCCGTGTGAGAAAGAAGATGCAGGAGGAGGAGAAGAAGAGGAAGCTGGAGGAGGACGAGAGGAAGCAGGAAGCAGAACGCCTTTGCATAGTAGAATCAAAGCACGTGGATTTGGCACTCTCTTTCCAGCGGCAGCAGCAGTAGATCGACTCGCTTAGTGAGGAAAGGGGGTCTCAACAGTGGCAGAAGCTAGCGGATCCAGCATTGGATAGCACTACTTGTGGATGACACTACTAGATATATACCCTGTGGATGACATCATGGATCACACTACTTGTGATCTATAGATAAAAATGAAGAACATATCCATGAAGGTGTTGGACAGCGTTGCTTATACAAATCCACCTGAAGCAACCTTTCATTGCAATCCGATTCCAGTTGGCTCTGCTCGTGTCGCGATTGATGACGTGGTGGCACAATATTCAGGGCTATAGCTTATCAATTTGGGCTTCTAAACTACTACTCCGTCCTGGTTTATTCCTCACCATTGTAATTTGTGCTAAATTTTGACCAAAGATTTAACTGGTTTATTCCTCACCATTGTAATCCCTCCGTCTTACGAAAACCAAATAATCCCAAAACACTTAGGCGCGGTGCATTAACTTCTACCTCATTTTTTTTTCTTGACATATCAACCAATAAGAGATAAAGAGTGTGCATGCTTTTAATGACTTGAGATATCAAACACGACGTGCAGTGGTTAGTTCATTGCATGCAATAGTATTAATTAGCAAATAAACATTAATGTTTCTCGTTTTCTCCTCCTCCTTGGTCATGGTGCACAACCTAAGATGACTTATGTAACGCCCCGAGACCGATGTGCCGGGTGTCGTCCAATTATTCACCGTTGTTGCCTTGTCATTGCTTGCGTGTCATGCATTGCATATCATGTCATCATGTGCATTTCATTTGCATACATGTTTGTCTCATGCATCCGAGCATTTTCCCCGTTGTCCGTTTTGCATTCCGGCGCCCCGTTCTCCTCCGGTGGTCATTTCTACCTTCCTCTCGTGTGTGGGGATTAAACATTTCCGGATTGGACCGAGACTTGCCAAGCGGCCTTGGTTTACTACCGGTAGACCGCCTGTCAAGTTTCGTACCATTTGGACTTCGTTTGATGCTCCAACGGTTAACCGAGGAACCAAAAGGGCCTCGTGTGTGTTGCAGCCCAACACCCTTCCAAAGTGGCCCAAAACCCACCTAAACCTCCTCCATCATCTCGGTCGTTCGATCACGATCGCGTGGCCGAAAACCGCACCTCATTTGGACTCTCCTAGCTCCCCTACCTATAAATATGTGATCCCCTTCCCAAAAATCACGGATGAAACCCTAACTTCGTCCTCCTCGCGCCACCAGACACTTCTCCACCGCGCCGCACATGTCCGCCGCCCTGCAGCCATCTCACTCCGACCAGCCCCGGCATGCCAAGTTAGCCCCGCCGCCGTCACCAGCCTATCCGGCTTCGCCACCTCATCCGCGCCGACCCTCCTCTCTCTCCTCCCCGCGCCAGGCCCGCCGTGGCCCATCGCGGACCCGCCCGGGCCCGAGCCGTCCGCCGCCCGAGCCGCTCCGGGCCCAAGTCGGCAGCACGCGTCGCCGGACGCCGCCTTCGTCCGCCCCACCGCCCCATGCTTCAGCGCCGCCGCTTGCCTCCCCGTCGGCGAGCATCTCCGCCGCCTCGCCGGCGCAGCCCCGGCCTCGCCCCATCGGCGCGCCACCGCGCCGCCCGCGCAGGTCGCCGCCCGCTCCGGTGTCCGCGCCTTGCCGCGCCGCCCCGAGCCAGCGAGCTTTCCCTCCGGCGAGCTCCTCGATGAGCGCGACCTCGCCGGCCACCTCTTCTTCTCCGGCGAGCTGCAGCTCCGGCCATCCTTGGATTCCGCGCCCGATCTGGATCCAGATCCAGATCCACCTCGCGGTTGACTTTCTCCTCTAACCCTAATTATCTTGCATACTTTAACCTGTTGTATCTTTGCATCCATAGCTCCGATTCATGCATATAGCATATCAAAATGTTCGTCTCAGAGAGTACATCATTTCATCTCATTGCATCATTTTCATTTGAGTTCATCTTGATGCCCGAAATGCTGTTTGAAGAGTGCTAGTTGAGATAATTGTCAGATCTGCTGCTCCATTTAGATATTTGTTATTTTTGCCATGATTTATGTGTGCATGTTATGCCCTTGAGCTCTACATATGTTTTGTTAAGGGTTTTGCCATCTTTCCAGAGGTGAAAACCATGTATTTTTGTGATGTGTGTGGTGACTAGCACAAGCTTGCAAAGTGAGGCTCTTGGTAATGCCGATTTAAGGGACTTAGCATTTCCACTATGTCCTTGAGCTGTTTATCTCATATTGCCATATGTTCATGTTCTTTGCTAGTGATCCGTGCCTATTTTGAGGGTGATCTGTAAGGTTGTTTTGTTAATCTTGTAGTGCTCTATCCATCCATGTCTTTTTTTGCAATTATGGAGCACCCTAGCTTGAGTCAATCGAGCTCTACTTTTGCTATTTCGTGAATCTGGGCAGATTGTCTACTTGTTAGCGATTTTGCCGAGGATGTTGTAGTTGATCTATGCATGCTATGTTATTGTTCTTGCGATGTCTAGCTTGCATTTTGCGTATTCTTGATGGGTGTATGCTTAGCTTTTTATGAATTGCTCCATAGTGAGTGCATCGAGCTCGTAAACATGCCTACTTGATATCTGTTTCAGCATGCTCCAGCTTTCCCTAAGTCTGAGAGTCTGATTATGTTTTTGCCATGTTCACATGCTTGTAATTGTATTTTCTGATCCCTTTTGGCTCAAGGTCACTAAGGGACTTTTGTTAAGCTCTTTAAGTAGCTCCATTCCATGCTTTACTTTGCCATGTTCAAGTCCTGTAGCATGTAGTTTTGTTGCTCCAAAGAGTGCTATCTGATCTGAAATTCCAGACAAGTGTTAATTTCCCTAAGTTTGAAATCTGTTCGTCAAATGCATTTTTGCCATGCTTGTTTGAACCTGTTAATGGATGATTTTGCTGTAGCTCAGTGCTAGTATTTTGTTAATAATCTTGAATGCATCCCTGCCATGTATTTTGTTGCCATGTTTGGGTGCTGTAGCATGTTCATCTTGTTGCATTTAGATGGCTACTTGTTGTAAATCGCAGAATGTGGTCATATTTGAATTGCTTGCCATCTCCAAACCGTAACTCCGATTCCGGCGTTCTTTATATCGTTTTCAAGCGATTTCATCTCACCTTTCCAGTGGCACACTTGGATTTCCATGTTGAGGCCAGGTTCCATCATTCCGTTGCAAATCATGCATATGCATCGCATACCGCATCCCGCATATCATACCATGTTCATGTGTTGGTTGTTTACTATGTTGTGTGCTTCTTTTCCGGTGTTTGCTTCTTCGGGTTGGTTCCAATAATGTCGCGTTGTGAGGACCCGTTCGGCTACGTTCCGTTTGTCTTCTTGTTGGACTTGTTCTTCTTCCTTGCGGGATCTCAGGCAAGATGATCATACCCTCGAAATCACTTCTATCTTTGCTTGCTTAGTTGCTCGCTCTTTTGCTATGCCTATGCTGCGATACCTACCACTTGCTTATCATGCCTCCTATATTGTTGAACCAAGCCTTTAACCCACCTTGTCCTAGCAAACCATTGATTGGCTATGTTACCGCTTTGCTCAGCCCCTCTTATAGCGTTGTTAGTTGCAGGTGAAGATTGAAGTTTGTTCCTTGTTGGAACATGGAGATGTTGTTCCTTGTTGGAACACGTTTACTTGTTGGGATATCACTATATATCTTATTTAATTAATGCATCTATTTACTTGGTAGAGGATGGAAGGCTCGGCCTTATGCCTGGTGTTTTGTTCCACTCTTGCCGCCCTAGTTTCCGTCATATCGGTGTTATGTTCCCGGATTTTGCGTTCCTCACGTGGTTGGGTTATAATGGGAACCCCTTGATAGTTCGCTTTCAATAAAACTCCCCCAGCAAGGCCCAACCTTGGTTTTACCATTCGCCACCTAGCCTTTTTCCCTTGGGAGTCGCGCATCCCGAGGGTCATCTTTATTTTACCCCCCCCCCCCCAGGCCAGTGCTTGTCTAAGTGTTGGTCCAAACTAGAGCCACTTGCGGCGCCACCTCGGGGAAACTTGAGGGCTGGTTTTAGCTGTACGTAGTGTTCATCCGGTGTTGCCCTGAGAACGAGATATGTGCAGCTCCTATCAGGATGTCGGCGCATCGGGCGGTCTTGCTAGACTTGTTTTACCATTGTCGAGGATGTCTTGAAGAACCGGGATAATGAGTCTGATCGGAATGTTTCGGGGGGAGGTCTATTCCTTCGTTGACCGTGAGAGCTTGTCATGGGCTAAGTTGGGACACCCCTGCAGGGATTTGAACTTTCGAAAGCCGTGCCCGCGGTTATGGGCAGATGGGAATTTGTTAATGTCCGGTTGTAGAAAACCTGAATTTGACCTTAATTAAAATGAATCAACTGCGTGTGTAACCGTGATGGTCTCTTTCCGGCGGAGTCCGGGATGTGAACACAGTTGTTGGAGTTATGCTTGACGTAGGTTGTTGTAGGATCACTTCTTGATCATAGTTTCTCAACCGTGATTTGCCTTCTCTTCTCGCTCTCATTTGCGTATGTTAGCCACCATATATGCTAGCCGCTTGCTGCAGCTCCACCTCATACCATTTACCTTACCCATAAGCATAAATAGTCTTGATCGCGAGGGTGCGAGATTGCTGAGTCCCCATGGCTCACAGATACTTCCAAAACCAGCTTGCAGGTGCCGATGAGACCATGCAGTTGACGCAACCAAGCTCAGGAGGAGCTCGATGAAGATCTTGTCCTTTGTGGTGTTTCGTTCTAGTTGATCAGTAGTGGAGCCCAGTTGGGGTCGATCGGGGACTTTGTCGCATTTGGGGTTCTTCTTTTATTTTGGTTCCGTAGTCGGACCTTGTTTGTATTTGGATGTTGTAATGCTTTATTCATGTAATTGTGTGAAGTGGCAATTGTAAGCCAACTATGTAACTTCTTCCCCTATTTTATTACATGGGTTGTGTGAAGATTACCTCACTTGCGACATTGCTTTCAATGCGGTTATGCCTCTAAGTCGTGCTTCGACACGTGGGAGATATAGCCGCATCGAGGGTGTTACAACTTACTCAGCTAGAAGGATGGAGTAGTGCATGTGACATGCACTAACATTTCATTAGTTAAATTTATGATCAAAATTTGACACAGATTACAATGGGGACCAATAAACTAGGACGGAGGTAGTAGTTATGGGATTACTAATCTAGAAGCCTAAAAGAACAGGCCCATGGTACTCCTACTAGTAGTAGTACTCAAGTTGGAATTCCAATTGCACGGCACAACTTGTTAGGCAAAAAATTCGATACAGTGTGTAGGAAGCGGTTTGGGAATTTGCATGCCTTTCCAACCAGTGAGATACTCCGTACAAAGTACGGCAGAGAAATAACCACATAGAAGGAAGCTAAAAGAAGAATCAAACGAGCATTTTTTGCATTTGTTTTGCATTGAATCATTTCACAAGCTTGACTAGTGCTATTTTTCTACTTTTACAAAAACCGCATCATAATGTTAAAATGCGCATTTGCACGTACATAAGTAATAGTAGTACTCCCTCCGTCTAGGTATATAATTCTTCCCTCCTTCTTGGTCACAGTGCACAACCGAAGATGACTTATTTACCTGGACGGAGGGAGTAGCACAGTCTGGAACCATATATCGAGAGAGACATGTAGTGCGATAGTATATAGCAAAGTTTGTGCTATATGCACATACTTGCAAAATGTGTACGAATACACAAGGTTTCCAAACTTTCCCTTTTACATACTTAATTAAGGACGCTAAAAATTCCTGAACGTTCAGGATTTATCATTTGTGTCCCAAAACTAATGAGGTCGCCTTACGAAACAAAAATTATACTCCTCCTAAAGCGACGGCGCTCGCAGGAAGCGCTTGTGGCACGCCATGAGTGCCCTGGTGCGCGGCCGTTTCCCAGCGCAGCGACACAACGCATCTCCCTTTGCCTCACAACTCGCGAGGGGCTGATTGGCAGCTTGCCGGCGGGCGAGCGCGATCTCACCGGTGTGGTGATCCGGCGCTAACAGGTACTCCTCGCTGGAAGCGTGCACCCTGTCCACGTACCGCCAAGCGTAGATGAGGCGCTTCTGCCCGACTGCACTCAGGGCTTCGGCACGGGTGTCCTCCGCCACCTTCACGGCCCTCGCACGAGCCTTCTAGCAAAGAGCCAATCGCTTGACTCTCTCGGACGCGACATAGGCCTCCCAGGCAGCTTGTTCCATGGTGCGCTTCTCTTCCTCAGCCTGCTTCTCCGCCTGTATTTTGGCACGCTCTGCTGGAGCAAAGCCTCCCACAAGGCGACATCCATTTCTTTCCAAAGCTCCTCAAGGTTGGGGGGCTCAGCGCGCGGTGCAGCGTTCTCCTCGTAGCGGAGAGCCGATGCGTCCTCTGGCGCGTGTGCTGGCGAGATTGGGAATGCCGACGCGTCCACCTCGATGCGTCGCGGCGAGGAGCGGAACGCCAACTCGTCCTCCTCGACTAGTGGCGGCGAGGAACGGAACGGCGATGCGTCACGTCACGGCGAGGAGCGGAACACCGACGCGTCCTCCTCGACTAGTGGCGGCGAGGAGCGGAACACCGAGGCGTCCTCCTCGACTAGTGGTGGCGAGGAACGAAACGGCGACGCGTGACCGTCGGCGCGGTGCAGCGAGGGGCTCCTAGGGATTGGGAGGGGCGATGCCATGGTGGTCGACATGAGAGGGAGGGGGAGGAGATGGCGATGAACGTGAACGTGAGGGGGAGGAGATAGTGATGTCGTGGGAGGTGCAGTATTTATAGCGAGCAATGGCACACCCACGTAAGATATGGACTGAGCTCCACTGACTTAACTGCAGGTCCTGTTGCGTCACTGACATGTGGGCCAGACCCCTGTTGGGACCATATGTCAGTCACCCATTGCACCTGCAGTTAAGTAACAGCTACGTGGGCATATTTGTTGGAGTAAATTACGCGGGAGAGAAGGGGTGGAAATATTGCTGGTCACAATGGATTGGACGAGCGTGGGGGGAGGAGAGTCACGCATACAGTCGGAGGAACCCTCTCACTTGGGGCGACCTGTAAGCAGACTCCAAGGCGACTCCAAGGCGATCTTGCACCGGTGGCCACTCCGGCCCCGGCGGCCACCGCTCCTATCGGCGGCCACTCCAGTCTCGACAGCCACCTTTGAAGATGGCACCTTTTGCCCTCAACTTTGATCGTGGCAGAAAGTTTCAAGCAGATATGAGGTCCAAGTTTGGGCATCCGGTGGTGTTTTCTCCTGGCTTTCATCAACAAGAATTCACCTTGGTGGTCTCTTTCTGCCGCGCTACCTTCAAGCTTGATGTACACACGGTTAGTGTCTCTCTCCTGGCCATGTTTGGAGGTTATGCTCAAGGTTTTAGGGTTCGTCACCTAAGGGATAGAACCTTCAAGTTCTCGGTTGCTTCTAAGTCTGTTGGCTTTGAGATTTATCATAGTGGTAGAATTGTTGAACATGATTTCGAGGTTGTGTTTAGGTTGTGGAATTACGGTGGGCCAAATTGGTTTAGAGAAGAACAAGCTTTCTACAAAGAACTTGATGATGATTGGACCTTGGTGGGTAGAAATGGAAAGGCCGTGGCCAACAACTCCGGCGATCATCGGAGCTACAGCACGGTGGTTAGAAACGGTCGCTCGGTTTTCGAGCGTTTATCGGGTCACATTCAAGGCAGTGTCAATCAAGGGGAAAATTCAAATTCACCCTCCATTAAAACTGAGTGTAATGGGTCTCTTAATCAGCCCCAAATGTCTCAACGTTCTGGCCCTCGCACATATGTAGTTTGCTTTGCATGTGGAGGTCAAGGGCATGTCGCACGTAACTGCATGGTTCCTAAGTTGCCTGGGCTCTGGCCTTTTCTACAGTTTGACTCGTTCCCGAGCCCACCTGAGGAGGTCTAGACTGACGGTGCCGTGGAGGCCTGGTTCAAATGTAAAGGCCCAACTCAGCCGATTAGGCAGTTCTCGTCATTTAAGGAGCTGGTCAAGGACCTATTTCCAAATTTCCAACCGAGACCGCAGGCTGCCTCCTCGCATTCCTCTGTTCTTACCAACTCTGCTCCTTCCACTGTTCCTGCCTCAGCAAGCTCGCCGTCTTCTTCAGCACCGGCAGAACAGGCATTGGTGCTTCGTTCGTCGGAAGCTTTGGCTTCGACAATGGCCAACATCCCCATCAACCCAGTTCCTTTCGTTCCTCATGGGTTCCAGATTTTCGAGGTGGAGGGGCGTACTGGGGTTTCGAGGGCAATCTTGCTGCACAGACCAAGAAGGCACAAGGACTGGGCGATTGCAACCATCCATCCACATCCAAACGAGGTATTTTTTCCAAATGTTAGAGATGTTCTTGAGGAGTTCTTGCAAGGTTATGAGGAGGTAGGATTCAGAGAAATCCAGCCATGTCCTTTTGGGGAGGCCTATGTTCAGTTTCGACATGTTAGAGATAGAGATCGTCTCATCAGGCATAGTCCGCATCCTTTCGGAGACGTTTTTATTTCCTTCACTCCACACAACAAAGGCAGGAACTGGTGCAGGTTGCATTTCAATAGAACTTGCTGGCTTTTGTTCGTGGGCGTCCCTTTTGATTACTGCAATACTGAAGACATTGCAGCCGCCATTGCCAAGTGGCGAAGAATTATTAGTTGGGAAAAGGAGGATGCTCTCTGTGGAAAAAATCCGGTGAAGGCCAGAGTTACTGAACTCATTGACATACCAAAAAGCATCAGGTGGTCAGAAGGAGAGTGCTTCGAGGAAGAGTCATGGACTAGTTTTGTTGAGGTTCTGTTAGAAGAAATGCTTGGAGGTGGACCTGAGGACGAAGATCCTATTCCACCACCTGGAGTTGACCACACCCAATTCCTCAACATGCCAACGATTTCCCAGGTTTTCACCCTGCTCCAATTCATAATGAGCCTGCACAATAGGATGATTGTGATGCATGGGAAGAACAGGATGAGCAGGGCCACTAGGCTTTTCCTCAATTTAACATTCCCCAGCCACAACCACACCAACAGCAGATGGAGATGCCAGTCTTGCAGGAGGATGGTGCTCCCAATAGCAGCATCACCACCACAGTTTCTCTGTTTGATGGTATTTGGTCTAACACTCACACTGCCACTGAGGAGGTTAATCAAGCTGCTCAAATCAACCCTCTAGGCATGGGTTTGCAGAACATTCTTATTGCTTATCAAGAAGTTGGAGAGGAGGATGACCCTGTGGAACACAATGAGAATCTGGATGGCTTTGAACAACAGTTAGTTGTGGGGGCCCCTATGCCTGATCAGGAGGCTTTGCATGTGGCCCATGTTGTGGAAATTGTTAGACAAGCTACAGTCCCCATTGCTGCAGAAAAACTTGCAGTTGCTGATGAAAATTCAGGGCCAGATGGGCCTCTTGTTCAGAATATCCCTATTGCTGCTTCTGCTGCAGAAGAAGCCCATGTTCAGATACATGAGGACAATGCTGCATCTGATTCCCAGCTCATGGCTGGTCCTATAGACAGAGACAATGTGGCTGTAGATGATATGCATGGTGAATCACAGGGCTTTGTGCCCATAGTTGACTTAAAGGGCAAAGCAGATGTTCCCATTGTTCAGGTTGGCACTTCCAATGCTGGGCAAAGTAAAGGTATGGAGAGATTCTCTTTAATTAACTTTCCTAGTTTACTTGATATTCATGAATTAGTTCAAAATCATGCCTTGGATATTATTGATGGTGCCCGTTTGATCTCTGAGGAAGGTTTGGACCTATGGATTCAGCACTTTGCTCCAGCAACTCAGGGAGAAGCAAATACATTCAAAATTGACATACCTATAAGTTGGTTTAACTTCATAATCCATCTTCTCCTCACTCCTGACAAGTTTGGTTGGGTCATGCATCTGCTAAAATCAGAGCCATGGAAATTGCTTACTGCCAATTGTGATACTGAAGAGACCATATTATTTCATATTCCTGATGCACCTACTACTTCACAGGCCCCTAGTTGCAAGGAAATAATGCTGGGTTTGGGGAAGGAAAATGAGGGTATAAGCCCTGCTGCCCACTCCTCAAGTGGAGCTGGAAGCCCACTCTAGCATGTGTCCCCCAACAAGGTCATACACTTGTCACTAGCAGAAGCTGTCTCAAGGAAAAGGAGAGAAAAAGAGACTCTTGTGGAGACTCAGGTAAGAAGAAGTGATCGAATTAAGAAGGACAACAATGGCTATAGAAGGAAAACATGTGATGCTAGCTCTTGCTTACCTTGTAATGCTATTCCACCTACTGTGCATAACAAAGTGGTCAAAAATCTGACAAAAGCTTTTTGCAAGGTGTCTGAGGATGAGGCATAGGACAAGCTCTCAAAAAGGCCCAAGAAGAAGGGCCAGGAGGATGTGGCCAAGGTCTCCAAGGTCACTGGTGCTACAACTCCTTAGGATGTGCCATGATGATCTGTCACATTAGTATTAGCACCTAGGTTACTTTGAGAAGGACTAGTCTGATGGTTGTATGCATGATTTTTGATGTTATGGATGTAAGCAGAACACATTTAGTGTCTGTCTTCAGAACTTGGTACCCTATTTTGCCTACTGCTATCTTGTTCAGTCTGGTTGAACTATGGACTTGTGGTTTCTATGAAGATGTTGAAACCTATATTCTCTCTAGCAGGATTGTGGGGTTTATTCTGTTTCTCATGTTATTGATGATATGTCATGCCTCTTGTCATTGCTTGTATAAGCTCTCAAACATTACTGGGTCTCAGCCAACCCATGTCTATGATTTTCATGAGTATGGTATTATACCAGGAGATGGGGCCTGGTATCAACATCACAAACAGACAGTAAACCATGAGTAGGAACAGATCCTGGAATATTTTAAATTGGAACATTAGGGGTTTGAATTCTCCGGAAAAATGGCTGGCCAGGCAAAAAATTGAGGAAAGTGTTGCTGCATTTTGTGTTTACAAGAAACAAAGAGACAAAATTTTGATTTGGCCTACATTCAAAACTTCTGCCCTCAAAGATTCAACAAATTTGAATATCTACCTTCAATTGGAGCATCTGGTTGAATTTTGACTACTTGGAATGGGACTCTCTTCACTGGCCAGTTGCTCTTCCAAAACAAGTTCTCTTTAACCATGCAGTTCACTTGCACTTCCTCCCTTAAACCATGGATCCTAACAAATATTTATGGGCCTTGCAACATTGAGGAGAAATTGGAATTTATTGAATGGTTTACTGATATACAGATGCCTGATGATGTTGACTGGATTGTTATGGGGGATTTTAATTTCATCAGATCACCTGAAGACAGAAATAGACCTGGTGGAGATATTAATCAGACGCTGCTATTCAATGAAGCTATTAGTAACCTGGGATTAATTGAATTACCTCTCAAAGGGAGGCAGTTCAGTTGGAGCAACATGCAAGATAGCCCTTTGCTTGAAAAATTAGACTGGTTCTTCACTTCTGCTGGATGGATGACTTCTTACCCTGACACCACTGCTCTGCCCCTTGCAAAGCCAATTTCACATCATTTGCCTTGTGTTATAAAAATTGGTACAACAATACCCAAGTCAAGAGTTTTCAGATTTGAGAATTACTTGTTGAAGCACAGCTCTTTCAAAGATATTGTGCAAACTGCATGGAATATTCCTGTTGGTAATACTGATCCTGCAAACAAAATTAATGCTAAATTCAAAAACTTGAGGAGAGCCCTCAAACTCTGGGCAAAGAATCTGTCCTCTATCAAAAAACACATTGATGAGTTGAATGAATGTATATTCCTATGGGACTTCTTGGAGGAATTCAGAGATTTAACTTTATTTGAGCATAATTGCAGAGAGCTCTTGAAAGAAACTCTCCTAACTGCCCTCAGTAATCAAAAGATTTATTAGAAACAGAGAGGAAAAATCAAAGGGGTCAAGTTTGGTGATGAAAATACAAAATTTTTCCATACAAAAGCTTCTATTAATCACAGGCATAACAAAATTGCAATGCTCCTGAATGAGGAACAAGTGGAAATTACTGATCATGGGGGCAAGGCTGCAATACTATGGGAAGATTTTAAGAAAAGACTAGGTCACTCCAATGGCCATATCATGCATTTCAACTTACAAGACCTGTATGATAGCAGAGTGGATCCACAAATTTTTCAAGACCTTGAGAAACCTTTCTCTCAGGAAGAAATTGATGAGGTTGTCAAAAATTTGCCAACAGACAAATCCCCAGGTCCTGATGGATTTAATAATGAATTCCTAAAAGCTTGCTGGGAAATTATAAAACTGGATGTAACTGAGCTTATCATTGCCTTCCATGCTGGAACTGTGAATTTGGAAAGCATCAACATATCTTATATCTCACTCATTCCAAAAAAGGAGGTACCAATGTCCCCTAATGATTTCAGGCCAATTTCACTGCTTAATGGGGTGCTCAAAATCATTACTAAATTGCTGGCAAACAGATTACAAAAAGTAATCCTCAAATTGGTACACATCAATCAATATGGATTCTTAAAGAACAGAGTGACTCAGGATTATTTGGGATGGGCCTATGAATACATACATCAGTGCCACAAGTCAAATGAGGAAATGCTTGTAATAAAACTGGATTTCGAAAAGGCCTTTGACACCATTGAACATCAGGCTATAATTGACATACTTAGAGCTAAGGGATTTGGTGAAAGGTGGATAACTTGGATGCACATGCTCTTCAATTCTGCATCTTCTGCTGTGATGTTAAATGGGGTGCCTGGGAAGAAATTTTACTCTAAAAGAGGAGTCAGACAAGGAGACCCCCTTTCTCCCCTTCTGTTCCTTCTAGCAGCTGACTTACTGCAATCAATCTTGAATAAAAGCCATGACAAGGGATTTAGTCACACCTCCACTGCAAGTGAACTCCTGCCCTGACTTCCCTATTGTGCAGTATGCAGATGATACTCTCGTCATCATGCAAGCAACACTCTACAATGTGCCAGAGGGCAATTTCCATTTACATACCTGGGGCTCCCTTTGGGAATCTATAAGCCAACTATGGAGCAACGTTTGCCTATAGTCAACAGAATTGCTAAGAGGATTACTGGCATTTCCACTTTCATGACTCAAGCAGGGAAGGTATTGTTGGTTAAATCTGTGTTGGCTTCTCTAGCAGTTTACTTCATGTGTTGCTTGGAAGTTCCCATCACAATTAAACAACAGATCATTAAATACTTAAGACACTGCCTATGGAGGAGTCCTGATATGGGGGATAGGAGGCCAGCACTAGTGGCTTGGCACAAAGTTTGCAGACCAAAAGATCAGGGTGGCTTGGGTGTCCTGGATATCTTCACACAAAATAAAACCCTGCTCATGAAACATCTTCATAAATTCTACAACAGACATGATATCCCTTGGGTCAATTTAATTTGGGAATCATACTACAGCAATGGACAACTTCCAGGGGATCAAAAAGTGGGCTCATTTTGGTGGAAATCCAACCTAGCACTCATCGATAAATTCAAAGCTATAGCTAGATGCAATGTGGGAGATGGCAAAAGTGCTCTGTTCTGGGATGATATGTGGCACCAATTTGTCGTAAAACACAGGTTTGATCACTTATATTCCTTTGTTAGAGATCCACACAAAAGTGTTCAACAAGTGATCAACACTGAATATCTCCAAGATTTATTCCATCTGCCTCATACTACACAAGCATATGAGGAGTTCATACAAATGGAGGACATGTGCATTGCTCTAAGACACTCTGAATATTTAGATACACTGGATACTTGGAGTTACATCTGGGGAAATGAATGCTATTTCTCAATTAAAGCTTATAAAGTGCTAATTGGACACAAACAAACTCCACCTCACTTCTCATGGATTTGGAAAAGTTCCTGTCAACCCAAGCACAAAGTTTTCTTCTGGATGCTGCTGCATGACAGAATCAACACAAGGAATCTTTTAAGAAGGAAAAACTTTGAATTGGAAGTCTACAATTGTGCAGTGAGAAATTGTCAGCAGGAAGAAACTCTGCACCATCTCTTTTGGGGATGCCCTTTTGCTGTCAGATGTTGGGACTTCATCTGCCCTTCAAGAACACCTAACTTGTCAGTTCTAGAAGCATACCAAGATCTCAAGGACAAACTCAATTACCCTTTCTTTATGGAGATTATAATATTGGGTTCATGGGCAATCTGGATATCAAGAAACAACAAGATTTTTGAAAATATAACTCCTTCATTTGATGGCTGGAAGCACATATTCTTTCAGGAGTTAAAGCTTCTCAAATACAGGATCAAGAAGAAGTATGAAGCTCAATTCTCTGCTTGGCTGGATGCTTGGTTGTAATTTATTTTTATCTATAGTTCCCTTAGTTTTTCTTCTTCTTAGCTGTAGGTTAGACTACTTTTTTGGTACTTTCTCCTCTGTTCTTCTTTTTCTTTTTGTTTGGGCTTACCTCAAGCCCACCAGACTTCTGTTGTTTGTTTCTTTATTTTAATAAAAGTTGCAGTGGGGTGTTTACCCTACTGTTTATAGTCAAAAAAAGGAGAGTCATGCATGCAGAATTTTTCACATGGGGTGGAGTGGTGGGACAGCCGGAGGGAGAAGGAGAGTTTGGCAGGCATATTGTTTCCACACATGGGGAATGGTGCATAATAAGTCATCTTGCATGCCGGGCTAGGTATAGTCTCAAGTCATTAAAAACATACACGCCCCACACATGTTCATATTTCAAGGTGCACTAAATTATTGCATGCGATGATTAAGGCTGGCCATAATGGTGGTATCTTAACTGGTATCATGCACACAGGAATAGCAAACATGCACACGGGAATAGCAAACATACTGATGTGGCAAAAAATTTGCTTGTCTAAAAAAAGGCAAGAAAATTGCTCATTTATAGCTGGTCGAAGTCTCAAAGGGCGCGACCGCGCGAGGGAGGCGAAGGTCATGGGAGGCGCGACGTTTGACGGAATTAAGTGAAGTTACATCCACGGACCGGCATGGCTTGCGAACAGGCAGAAGCTATACCGGCAGGCCTACGATATGGGTCTAGTAGACATGACATCTAGTGAGTCCCGCATAGTTCTCGAGAACTCTTTGGGGGCTTGCAGCCGTTTATCCACTGGGCATGCCAGCAACCCCACGCCGTTCGCACGCCCTACTCGTCCCCGTCTTCTACCTTACAATAGTTCGCTCCCAGTCGTCCCGTCCTTTCACATTAGTTTGCTCCCAGTTTTTTTTTGCGGGGTACAACAGTTCAAGTCCTCCTAACCCTCCTCCAAAATCCATGGCCTCCCAAATCTCCATGGTCGCCACTGAGTACCAGGTTAGACCCATCACCGGCGATCAGTTCATCGTCATCTACACACGTGGATCCGAAATGGTGAAAGCATGGCTTGCTCGCTTCCTACGCATGTTCAATAGTTCAACGGATGAGTGGGTCGCTGGGCTAGATGTTGAGTACACCACAGTCCTGGGATGAGAGAAAGATCTAAAGGACGAAGAGAGGAAGAAGCCCGCCATGATCCAGGTTTGCGTACATAACGTTTGCTTGGTCTACAACATATGCCATGCCGACGTTGAGTGCCAGGATTTTAAGAACTTCCTCAAGGACAAAAGAGTGAAATTCGTTACTTTAGGCTTTAAGAACGACAGGGATGTCCTGCGTCGGATAGATCTCGTTGTAGGCCAGCCCTTCGATCTCTAGAAGGAAAGCCTGGTGTCCTCCTCTCAACCTTCAATGCTGACCCTGGCAGCAGCCATGATTGATCCTTTGTACGCTAAACTAAAGAAACCTCATCACGAGTTTCATAATGCATGGGAGTCAAAGACATTAGATCAAGATCACATCATGTACGCAGCAATGGATGCGTACCTTTGTTTAAATATCTACAACGGTTGGATGAAGAAGCAGAGCCCAGTGTCCGGTTCAAGCAAAGAAGCGTCGGCGAAGAGGAAGAGGAAGAGGGACGAGGACGAAGTCGAGGACGTGGACGTGGACTCGGACTCCGAGTAGGTGGCAGTGCTATGCCTCATGATGTTCTACTGTAGTGTCAAGCGGACTAGTTGCTTAGTTTATTTTCAAGGGTGTGTTGTGCCGAGGCCCCAGCAGAACTATGTTTATGTTCTTTCTCGTTATTTGAACACTTCAATACGTACAGTAGTACTAGTACTATGTCTTACTACTGTTCTTCTTGCAGTTGGTACTACTGCTCGTATCTTCGTGTTCCTACTATACTTAATACGTTCGTACTAGTAGTGTAATTTGGGTCACTCCATCTGAAGATGGTAGAAGAGGTGGAAGAAGCCCTTCTAGCCATCCATGTTGCATTAAACGGCTCACATGAGTCGACTGACCCAAATTGCTCCTTCAGATTGCAGGATCCACGTGGCATTCAAGGTCTCGAAGGTAGAATTCTGCGTCTGCACCCGGTTTGCGGGCTCGACGCGCGTGCCACCGGCTTCCGCCGCGACAGCCACCATGCGTGCCTCCTCCGCCTGGGCGGAGACAACAATGACACGCTAGTTCCTCCTCGCTGGCGTGCTGGAGCATGTGTTCGTCCTCCTCTTCGTATGCTGCGTGCATAGACGCGGCTCCACCAGCTGCTCGTGTTCTTGGCATCACGGCGACATCGCGAGGAGGGACTGCAGACGACGTGAGCGGGCGAGTCTTCGGCTTCATGGCACAGGGATGGCGGCGACACGGCGGTGATGGGCGAGAAATTGTTGGCCGGAGCAGGCGGGCGCCGGCATGCGCAACGGCGGCGGCATATTGATGAGTGTGCGTGTGGGAGCTTACTTTAGTTTTATATATAAGGTTGGTCAAACTTAAAAGAAAACCGTACTAGTACACGTAAAGATTACACTTAGGCAGCGCTTTTATTAGTTAGTACCACAGCCACGATACGGAATCCTGTGCAAGCGCGTGAACCGCGGCTGCGCGGTCGATCGAAAGGTGCGTCACCGTGCCGCGTTCGAAGGACATCCACCGAACCTTTTTGTGTGTGTGAAAACAATCCTCTAATATTACTCAACTTTTTTTCCTATGAAAGTTCTTGACGGTGCAATATTTCCATATATTTGAATTTAACTCCAGTTCATGTTTATTTGGATTTGGACGTTTTAGGTGCGCCCTAGTTTTTTTAATACTGATTTTGTGTGTGTGACTGAGAGAGAACGTGTGTATGTGTCCATATGTGTGTTGTGGTGGAAGGGCAATGTGGAGACAGTGTGCGTGTGATACAAACATAGAGAGGTGTGAATGTGCAAATGATCATGCATGAGTGAGACATAGACAGATGCCGATACGTTGTGTATACTTGAGAGAACGGTCTTCTAGTTTACTTGTGTGTGTGTGTGAGAGAGAGAGAGGGAGAGAGAGACAGAGAGAGAGAGGAGCATCCGTAACACAACAACCATCTCTCTCGATTTGTCTGCCCCTCGCATGGTCGCATGCAACACATGCATGAACACACACATTTTGACACCCTCACCCGGCCCCTGCCCACCTCAAGGCCCGCACAATCTCTTCGTGAATACCCATTTCCCTCCTTAGGTTTGTTTTCTCTCAATATCTAACACACACACACACAAACACAGAGAGAGAGTGACACACGCAGCACAACACACACACACACACACACACACACTCCCCCGAGCACAGAATTCAACCCCATCCAAGGTTATACGGCGACCACTCTCACTTGTGCTTCTTTGCACCCCAACATGCACAACACCTCAATCTCCAAAGAGAGCGTCGAGCAGATCGAAGACGGCGACCACACCGCGCTAGAGAATGCGGGGTCATTTGGAAGCATGGTGATGTGACGACAGCTGTCTGACTCCTCCCCCCGCCCTCTCTCTCTTGCACAAAATTACCAATCCCTCTCCCCCCGTACAAAATTGTCAATCCCTCAACCCACGAGATCCTCCCCCTCTCGTCCATGTTTTTCCAGCTCTCTCATCAAACATGTTGTCTCTTCTCCTTCCACGTATACAGAATCCAGATGCACACGCATCTCATGTATATTACATGTATCCATCTTTCTCACAGACCTAACTTCTTCCTCTCTCTTTCTCTCTCTCTCTCTGTATGTCTCGTTAGGTTTGTCTCCTACTCTCTGGTCCATATACATACAATCTTTCCCGCCCTATCTGCTCCATCTTCAAAAGCTCTCTCTACATGTTTCATTCACACATTGGGATATGTCAAAATGTTGCTTCTATAATGGATGATGTAGAGTTATGGTTGTTTTTGTTGCATCCTACAAAGTAATAACTATGAAATGCATTTAGATTCTCATTTGACTGGGATTATGTGAGTTTGAGCATGTTGTGAAGTACTATAGACCTTGTATACATCTTGGGATTCGACAATGATTGTAACTACTGAATTGTATAGACCATTACATTCAAAGTCAATAGCCTAATATATTTATTTCACAATTTCAACAAATGATTAGTTCACTAGAAAATAAGAAAACAAATGTGTACTCCCTCCGTTTTTATTTAAGTCCGCGTATTAGCATTGGTCAAAGTCAAGTTTTGTAAACACTCAGAAAGCTTATAACAAAAAATATTAACATATACAATAACAAATAAATAGCATTAGATTCATTATTGAATGTACTTTCACATCATACATATTTGTTATGGTAAATTTTTATATTTTTCTATAAACTTGGTCAAACTTTAGGAAGTTTGACTTCGGTCAAACTTAATATGCAGAGTTTACCACTACTACTCACTAGTTGCTTAGCCAAATCACTCAACACGCCACACTGGGAGTCCAGTGTCACAAAATTTTGAGGTCGGCGGGAAAATCTCCCGCGACCATGATTCGAGCAGTGGGAAGTTACCATCATAGCCTTCGGAACAGGCCTACGGATGACGCTTGGTAGGGGGCTGTTTTCGTAACTTCAGGTTCACCATACCCATCCAACCCCACCCCGGCACCCATAGTAGTACACCTAAATACTCCCCATTTTCTATCCCCACCGCAAAATAGACTTCTCCACGGCACTGCAGCCTTTGTGCTCCTCCCCTTTACATCGGCCCACTCGTCCACCGTAGTGCATCTACCTCATCGACGACCTCGTAAGCCGCACTGGAGCCGGTCCACCGCCATCGTCGTACACGGAGCCTCTTCCCCGACATCGTCTTCCATGGTCTCAGATCTGCTTCCCGGAAGCCGACGCCAAGCGCAGAAATAACACCGTCATGGACAATGAACTGACTCCCGTTGCCGACCATGACTCACAGAGGCTGCCGCGACCATCGTTCTCCTCCTCGATTGGTAATGTGTGTATTGAATCACTTAGCAGTACATGTGCAGTTCCAATTTTGTTCATACCTACCCTTCAAATTTCCTGGGTGCTATTGTTCCTGTAAAAGTAATTGGTTATAGCCTCCATTGGCCAACAGAATATCAGCTTGTAATTGTGCGTCGCTCCTGTATCTCGATGTGCTTGGGTAGGTTTTTCATATGCAACCAGTAGTGTGGCAAATGATGGAAAGGTTTTTAGAACTAACAAGATGCCCATGCGTTGCACGCATCAAGATGCATTTGTATGAGTAGTTTATCTTGTGGGAGAAAAGGATGAACGAGGGAAGGCCTTATTTGCAAATCTGGAGAGGGGTATGAGTATCTTTTTGCAAAATTCCCATTTGTTTCCTTCCTATCTGTCAGATATAAATCGGATGGCCTATATTGCAAGAAAAAAATTATAGAGCAAAAAAAGTAGAAAGTAGAGGAAGTAGAGATAAATATTAAATATAAAGTAAATATAATAGTAGAGAAGAGAGTAGAGATAGCATGCTGAGATTTTTAAAACGCCGCGCGTTGCGATTCTGTTGGAGAAGCTCTAACATGGCCGAAGAGTGCTTTAATGTTGCCCACAAGATGCGCGAGTATTACTAGTAGTATATTTTTCTTGCCATGTTGAGATTTTAAAACCACGAGTGCAAACATGCAGATGAGCAATGAAAGCCAAACACGGGATATTCGGGACATCTTCAAGGAGCATGGCAAGTTAAAGAGGAGCTGCACCGAACCTGTAAAACGAGGTTTGGTAAGTAACACCCTTTCAATTACTTTCGTGTAGCCTCGTGTTCTTCAATGTGTATATGTTGTAGTTTCTGTTTCTCTTAAGCGTGGTGTTCTTCGATGTGTAATAAGAAGAGTCTTAATCGTCCTAATGCTTTCGTTTTTAGCTTGATGGAGGAAGTGGGTGTTCTCACCTTGTAGTCTATTTTTATTTTTTCCTTTTTAATTCACTTCTCCGAGTTCTGTTTATATGGCTTCTACTAAATGGATCTAGGTTGCTCTAAGTATTGATCTAAAAAAGAAGTAACTTCATGCCAGGATGCAGTTCCTGCGAGGAGGGAAGTATGGTTAACCTCGAGATCATGTTTCCAAAATGAGGCTGGATTACACACAAGGTGGCAGTTCCCTAATGATGCTGGATTAGACACAAGGTGCAAATTCCCAGATGATGCTAGATTACACACAAGCCAGGTGCAGTCGTCAGTTGTTCATGTCCTTGTGGCATTAGTAAATGCTGAAAGAAAGCGTGCAACAGCCCTTGAGAATGTAGCTGAGTTCCTGAAGAAGCGCATAGAGCAATCAGATGCTCTCTTCAGCCAAGCCAAAGAAGAGATGGAAGAAGCCAGAAATAAGCTAGCAGAGGCAGATTAGGCTAGGCGTCTCCTGCTATCTAAAACTATTGTCAATAAAAAAATTCCTTCATAATAGCTAGGTTCAAATGTTTATCAAGTCAGCATGCCTGTTGTGATGTCCGTGAATCTACTGATCTGGCACAAAATGTATTTTTTCGGGTCATGTAATAAAAACAATTACTTTCCAAACAATAACAAACGAAGCATTGGACATGGTATTGTTCACGCGCAAGCCCGACATTCCAAATTCAACTTCCACATCAAACTCATGTTCACAGATATCTGCACATTCATACATAATGTCCACAACCATGATTCACTTCAATGCCAAAAAAATGTGAGGAGAGTTATAAATAAAGAAAATCCTCTACTAGTTCCTGCTACCAGTGCGAGCATAACAAGTCAAGACCATGCGTAAATTAATTATATTTTAGTCATTTGTTGTGTTCTAAAATGCCTGCAAGCGGGGCAGTCTTAAGCTGGTTGCACGCGACGCGGAGGTGTGCTCAGCCGGGCCTCCAGCGAGTGCGGCCCTCTTGGCCGGCGCGCTGGTTCAATGCTTGCGCTTTGAGAGGTCGCGTCCGAGTCAGAGCAATTACGCGGCGAGGAGGCGTGCTCAGCTGACTATTCCTATAAAGGTGCTCCACCACGTACCCGGTACCCGCGACTGCAGCAATCGTGCACCTAGGGTTTTAAGGTTTATTTGTTAATGTCGCCTTTACGTAACACTCATGTGTGCGAGACAGCGAGAGGCCAACTGCGTGCGTGCGCCTCTTCTCTTTGTATATGTACTCCACCGTTTGTCTGGTGTCCAAAAAATTATAATAACTACTGGCAATGTGCCAATGCGTTGCCAGACGATCAAAGTACATTAATACATATTCACTGATTTGATAGAAAAAAATGTCTAGTTTTGAAATACGTATATCACTAAAAATATGTTATGTTTCACTCAAAATATATTCCTATGGCGGTTTTGATGATATAAGGGAGGAATGTTGTTGGTTTCAAGATTCGAGAAGTGGTATATGCGTAATTTCTACTATTACTAGCGAGATGCCCATGCGTTGCACAGAACATCAATATCTTGTGGGAGAAAAGGATGAACGAGGGAAGGCCTTATCTGCAAATGTGGTGAAGAGTGCGGGTAAATTGCCATATTTTCCTTCCTATCCGTCAGATATAAATCGGACGACCTACATTGCAGGATGGCAGACCCACCATCATCACCAACTCTATTTTTTATCCCTACTCTTATAAAAAGCATTGTCGGTGATCATCGTGTGCCTGCCATCCTGCAATATAGGCCGTCCGATCTATATCTAATGGATAGGAAGGAAACTATGGCAATTTTGCAAAAAAAGATACCCACACCCCTCTCCACTTTGGCAAATAAGGCCTTCCCTCGTTCATCCTTTTCCCCCACAAGATAAACTACTCATACAAATGCATCTTGATGTTTCGTTCAATGCATGGGCATCTTGCTAGTTGTTGCAAAAAGCCCAATGTGTGTGTGAGAGAGAGGGAGAGTGGAGGAGGACAGAGTGCATGTGTGAGAAAGACACAAGGAGTGTGTGTGCGATAGGTATCAGCTTAAAATGAGGCGATAGTGTGTGTGTGCACGATCGAGAGGGCGTGTCTCAAGAAGGGAATAAAAATCTACATAGATACAAGGAGCGGGAGAGAGACATGTATGGGATGGTGGAAGCACGAGTGTGCGGGTGTATAAACCTCTCTAGAGGCTAGCTAGTCGATAAATGTTTGTGAGAGAAATACGAGTCGGGGTGCGAAAGCGAGTGTTTTGTGTGTGTGAGAGAGAGACAGTAGTCGGGAAGGGGAGTGGAAGCAGGAGTTGTGTGTGTGTGTCTGAGAGAGAGAGAGAGGAGATGGTAGTCTGGGTTGTTTGATTGGTAAACAAATGAATAATCTCAGTCTGGGATGGAGACGAGAAGGAGACCGCAACAAATGTTGTGTCTATAGGAGAGAGAGAGAGAGAGAGTAATTTTAGTGGTATGAGTCATATGTAGAGACATATAAGGTGTGTGAGAGAATTCCATAGAGAGAAAGACAAAGTGAAAGACGAGTGGAGACTGTGTGTGTGGCGGTGAAAAAGAAAGCTTAGGTACCGAGTGATACCAGAGAACAGTAGAGACGTGAGAGATAATGAAAACCGTGTAATGTATAATGATAAGGAGAGTGTGACACTTCTCAAGGGAGACGTTGAGAGACATGTTTGCGAGGATAGGAGAAACATGAAGTGAGCGTGCGGGTGAGCTGGAGAAAAGATAGTGATAGCTACCTAAAGGAGCATGCATGCGAGAGAGATGGGCGTGAAAGGAGTGAACAAAAAAGGGATTCAAATATTTGAATTCGAGATGATGATACATGTAATCCATACTCGAACCAAAATTGATGTATCAAACATGCATACTCATATGAATTCACGCACATCTATGTTATTTAATATGTAGATATTACTGATCCATACATTTTAGTAGAACATAATGTCGGAGTAATGGGCCACGGGTAGGCCGACCCGAGCCCCAGAACCTTTCAAGACATCGGGGCAGGCTACGCCCCTCAAGACTCCAGGACGTAGAGCCGCCTTCTGAGGAACCAATGGCAAAGGTGGCCGACTAACCACTCACGGCCGAGTCCCACGGACGACTTCAAGGAGAGCCGACTTCCAGAGAAGCCGGCTTCGGGGAGTCGGCCTGCGACTCCAACAAACCCCATGACCTCATCAAAGGGGATGGGGCAGGGGCGTGGCTACAGCGAAGCCCACCCCCGCCCCTTACCAGGGGCAGGCATGGCCATAGCACGCCGTACCCCGGAAGATCTCCGTGCGGCGTGGCCCTGTTGCCATGCCGGCCCTGACATCAGCACTGCAAGACCGAATCCTGTACCCACGACGGCTTGTCTGTATGGCCTAGAGACAGCAAGCCCCACCAGTCTGTGAGACCTCCGGAGACGGCAGAAGAACCACCAGTCGGACCCGTCGGGAGTCGGCCCGGGGGAATCGGCCGAGCTCTCCCTCGGGGCCCACGCGCCATTAATCAAGAAGTGATGGGGAGTGGCGACAGTGATCGCCCGCCGGGTGGCGGGGCTGTTGCCACGACCTCTTGATCACGCCTGCGTCATCAGAAGCACGGCTACAGTAATCAGCAGCCGGCAAGACCCGCCCACGGCGGACGCGGCCTGTTAGCTCCGTACCAGGCCAGGACTGGTGGGCCCCAGCGGTCGACAGAGAAGATGGAGGCCAGAGGCACTGACGGCTGGGCCCGCGTCCAGCCGGATTACCATTGTACCCCTGGGGGGTAGGCTTATATAAACCCCCCAGGGCACCCATGCAAAGGGTTGGAACCAATTACCTCTAGACCAGATCATATAGAAGGGAGAGAGCTAGCCTTGCCCTCTCCTACCTCCAAGAAACAGCTCAGGGACCAACCGTGTAACACTTTGCCATGGTGACCATGCGGAGACCCCGCAGAGCAGCAGTAGGGGTATTATCTCCTCGGAGAGCCCTGAAGCTGGGTAAGATTCGCCGGCATGCATGTCTTCGCCTCATCTTGTTTCCAGGCACCGGCGACGTTCTACTCGCCCCCACCATGATAGGCCATCCTTTTGCATATGTCGCACCAAACCCCCGACACATAATTTGGTTAAAAAAATCGAATTCAACCTTAAGATTTCGAGATCGTTGCATTTGTAAATCATATTATACATATAAATGAGCAGAATCTTTGTTGTGCTTTTGAAAGTATATATAAAAATGATGTATATAGAATGTAATTCCAATTGAAAATGGATCCCGCCTGGAAAAAAAATAGAATACAAACGGGATTCGAATTGAGTTGGCATGGTAAACGTGCACTCTGCAACATTTGAACAAAGCGGGGAAAGTCGCAGTAACGGCCCGAAACCAAAATTTACGTGATGGAAATCACTACTGCCTATCGCTGCCACGCAAAGCCTATCTGCTGGATTTCTATAGGTTTCGATAGGGGTAGGTTTGTAATTTCACCGAAACGTGACATAACCGCCTCTCACCCGGATTCATACACGGTGGGCGCCAAAACACAGTGTGTCCTCGGCCAAAATCGACTCCCTCCCCGACTCATATTCATACACGGTGGGCGCCAAAACAAACTCTCTTCGGCAAATATTCGGTGTATGTGAGATTACCGTCCTATCCCCAACCGACTAATGTTTCTATGATGTAGTAGAAATTGGAAACAGGGGCTAAGTTTGTAAATTTCCTCGCATTTGAGACAAGCGCGCCCTGAATACATGGTTCCCCCCTTCCTCTCTAGATCCCTTTTCCCCATTCGTACTCCGTGGGCGCCAAAACACCCTCTCCACCCCACCCTCCTCCGTCCGCCGCCGTCCGCCACCCCATCCACCGCTGTCCTCCTCCACCATGCCGGAGCTGATACCCCGACACCGCCGTCCATTACAAGAGATCGACCTCTCTTATCCACGGCTTCGGACCGGGATCCTTGCATCCCGTCCTCTACCTTGATCCCCGCCGTCGTCCACCTTGCCGGCGCCGCTCCTACGACTGTCTCGTCCACTGCGCCCCACCGCCACCGTCTAACCTCCTAGATCTACTTCCACGCCGCCGACAGCCATCGATACCGCAGCACCATCAAATTCTCAGCAGGTGCGTACATGGCGCCGCACCAGAGGCGGTACTCTTTCATATCTGCTCAACCTATTTATCGTAGCAAGAAAATAGATCGCCACTGCTTTACTCTGATTTCTTGTCTTGGTTGCAAAGTTTCCTTTGTCCGGTTTGCACCTTCAGATCCGCCATGGCACGCTCAACACTATACTCCCAATGCTTATGGGTTTCCCCTTTTATATTCCACACTAGTTAAATCACAGTAGACTATTCAAAATTGGGTCAGTCGATTTTTCAGAGCTCGCCGGAGTTTGCCGGTGCGATCGAAGGGGCTCGGGTGGTTGTGGGGCCTCACCGAACAAAGAAAACTTGACGCGGTTGGGGGTTGGGGCGGAGGTGGGGGTGGTGGAGGAACACAGGCGGTGGGGGGCGGTGGTCCGGCCGGCGGCCCATGCGGTGTTCTGTATGGGAAGAATCAGAAACGAGGAAGAAGAAGGGTTAGGAGACGTAGGATCTTCATCCAACCGCCTGAAATGGTCAAGACACGGCTGGGAGTTGCATTCTTAATGCGCTCTGGTTCATCATGTGTGGGCACTGCGCAACCAACATTTTATTATCCAAAATATGCTTGCTCTTCTTTAATATGTACTCTCTCCGTTCCTAAATACAAGTCTTTGTATAGATTCCACCATGGACTGCATATGGAGCAAAATGAGTGAATCTACACTCTAAAATGTATCTGGATACATCTGTATGTGATCCATAGTGGAAATCTCTACCAAGACTTATATTTTGGAACGGAGGGAGTATGAAAGTAGTACAGTATGTTCCTCGTACTGAAGATGAGTAGGGACATTTGTAGTGTAGAGGTCTATACGGTCGGTTGTGATGGACACTTTCCGCCTCTTTGATTCGTAGGATCTTGTAAACATAGGAATAGGATTTGTAGTGGCCTGCCCACTTGAATCCTATAAGAATAGCAAGGAAATGCGGGGAGGTGTGTCGCCTTTGAGAGTTACACTGATATTAACAGTACCGCACCTTCACTTGAAGAGAGCTAGTATCTGAAGCCTTTCTAGACGTACCGGCAATACTAGCACATATATTCCAGCAAGTTCCACTTTGCTGATTTTACTCTTATGCTTAAGGTTTTCCCATTATATCTACACTATGATCTGTGTAGCTGCTTTGTGTCACACTAGCAGCAGTCCACTCTTGAAGCTAAACACTGCAATGACTTACAAAATTGGCACCAAGGCATTCAGTGCCATTCTGGATGCAATGAAACTCATATGCTCCCCACCTGTTGATTCTTGTTCAGAATATGATCCTAATGACTATTCTAACCTCGAGGAGTCAAAGGAAGATGGCCTGTCCTGTTCACCCATCAAGGTGCCTGTTCTAATTTGGCAATGTTTTATTGATTGCGGGTATCTTGCATATGTTGTCTTGCATTTCTTCTACTTTGTTGCAGCACCATCTGCTTAGTTTACTCACAATATATGTCGAGATGCCATGCCCATCCATTATCAATACATATTCCATCTGTCATCATACCATGTTTTTCCACTCAAATGCTGTTCTTGTGCATCTGACATAAAAAAGGAAGAGGGTGATTGCCGAACCTGAAGGAGCACCAGCAAAGTCCTTGAAAAACGTGGTGGTGCCGGAGAAATCAGATAGCACCCCACTTATATTGGCTGTATAACCAGTGACACAAAACGTAGGACCGACTCCAGCGGACTGTACCCATACTTCACTGGCCACACCACTAGCCCATCACACAGGACCTGCACTCCAGCAAAAGGTATACCGATTTCATTTGCCATAGCACCAGCTGTACCACAGAAAAATCCCACTCCAGCAAAAAGTACAGCAAGTCCACCGGCCGAAGACCTATCCCAACTGCACAGACGGCCAATTCCTACAGATTGGAACCCCATTCCATTTATTCCCAATTTAAAAGACAATGCTTTAAATGTTGTTAGGGACTACGTCCATATATTCCCATCATGGGAAGATTATTGTGAAGACAAACACCATTTTCACATCTTCCTGTCCAACTTACGTGTAAGTGCTATTATTCATGGTTATTATTTTCCTGTTTTCTGCTGATTGAACACATCAATGATTTACATTACATTATTGTAACTAGGCGAGGGTCAATCTGGATAGTCATGACGAGCAAAGCTTGCTTGTGCTTTTCAAGGAAGCATTGCAGCAGTATCGGTGTTACCTAAGGAAATCACACTTTGATGGCAAGTCTATAAACGAATTTCAGGTGAAGTCTCTTGTGCTAAATTTAGAAGACATTGAATGGAAAAACCTTGTTATGCACTGGTCTCGTTCCCAGGATGAGTTACTATCTATGAAATCACATGACAATTTGAACTTCTACTTTTCCGCATGTGCCTTACAGATCTTTTTTGTAGGAAATCTGCTCGAAGAAGAATTCCGTTTGACAAGAACGACAGGCTATCACAAATATGCTGCCCGCTGCTTTGCTCTTGTTAGTACCTATTTTCCTGTATCACTGTACTTGCATTCATACCTGGTTCATTATGTGATAGCAGTATGCATGATAGCTTGCTTATCAATTGTTCGCTCCAAATTATCTGATCTGTATGAATGGTTACATTAGTGTAGAATATATCCAATGCCAATGTTTTTTAGCTCTGCATTGTTCTTGTAAGTACATGTTGTCCTTTATCAGTGTACTTATAATGATAGGTAGTTGCTCATGTACCATCACCCTGCAGCTTATTTTCCTTTGCCCTCCATTTTCTACTCATCAGATCTATATTTACTCTTACCATAAGGTTGGTACTGAAGAAGTTTAGCTGTGCATTGCTCTTGGCTGTCCCTTTTGCCTGTACCGCCGCACTTACATTTATAGCTAATTGGTTATGTAGCATCACTCTTCATCTTATCTTAAATATTCTCCATTTTTCATATATTATCACATCTATATTTACTCTTAACAAAATGTAGAATAAAGGCAATGCTTTTGAAGAAGATTCTGTGGTAAACTTCTTGAATTCCCCGCCCCCATCAGCATGGACAAGGCCTTTATAGTGCCTCTCTTCACCAATAATGTATGTTTGTCCATCTCAAGCCTTCAAACTTTGTTGTATATATTTGGTTAGGCATGACTGCAACAGCTGTTTATTTTTGGTGTTTGCATCAAATTGCTTGTTTAAAGTTTGTTATGTATTTCATAAACAAAAGTTTGTCCTTTCTCAATTTAAGTTTTCAGTTGTACAACCAACTTCCTTCTTCATACCATGTAAATTAAACTATACAGAGCAAGTGATCTTCTTTTGCACTGCATGTATGCTTATGTTCTTCATCCGTAATCCAGTGGTGTGGTGAACCTACCCACCATAGCACAATGTCATATTCTGCAATGTCTTAACTATGAACAATGTCATATCATTCTACTATTATTTAAACCATCTCTTTATTTTCCAATCTGAAATGGTATAAATTGACGGCACACTAACCATTGATACTTATGAGTTCTTGATCTGTAATCCAGTGGTGTCGTGAAGCTGCCAACTCCTTCACAATGTCATTTCCTGCCATGTCTTGACCTGAACAATACCATATTGTGTTAATGCAAATTTAAACTGTGTCAATTTATTCGTCAGTAAGAAATGTGATGAATTGTCAGCATTGATACTTTTATGTGCAAAAGCTGTCATCTGTATGCTTGTTTATCTTTCAGAGTGAGGAAGATATAAGTGTTGAACAAGCGCAGTCTCATCATCTTGCTCAGCTACTTGCTCTGCAGCTCCCCAGTAGGGCTAACCTTTCTTGAACTCCATTGAAGTGCTGTCGGTTTTGTATATTATTTTGTCGGCGTGTTTATTTGCACAGGTGGCGATCTTTGATGCCCAGTGTATGTAATCTGCTGTCTGCTTGTGCTTTATTATCATAGTGGCGAACTTTGATGCCCAATGGATGTAATATGCCGTAATTTCTTTATTGTATAGTCTAGGTTTTTTCTTATTCACGACGGTGAAGTTATTTTACTATATATATGTATATATCTTGTCTTCGCAGTAAACCGGCCAAACCATAAAATTATGGTACATAATCGGGCCGTCATGCAATCACGATGTAGGTTGGGCCTGAAACGTGCCGAACAACTCATGCGCCGGCAGCAGCCCGAAATGAACCTCGACCCATGATTGTGCGAATCAAATCACGGGCTTTTAACAGGCCAAAATTGTCTCGGTCCTTGTTTGGCCCAATCAAATATCGGCTGCGAGCAGGCTGGATGCAAACCGGGCCGTAGTTAGGCCCAACTATATGACAGGCTTTTAACAGGCCGAAATTAATATAGGGCCGAAATGTTAAACGGGCCCTTAACATGCCAAAACTAATATCAGGCCGAATTACTAAGTGGGCCTTTAGCAAGTGGGCCCAAAAGCATAGTCTCCAGTTGACGGGCCGAATCTGATATGGGCCATAATTGAGCCCAAAGCCTCTTAAAGGGCCGGACCTGATCTGGGCCATAATTTGGCCCAGAATGTGGTAGGCTTTTAATGGCCCGGATCTCATATGGGCCACTATAAGGCCCGGAGCGTGGTATGCCATTAATGGACCGAATTAAATATGGGCCGGCATTTGGCCCAAAACATGGCAGCCAGTTAATGGGCCGGCCTACTAGGGTCCTTTAATGTCGGCGAAATCTCATGGGCCTACAGCTGGGCCGGCCCATTAATGTCGGCGAAATCTCGTGGGCCTTTAGCTGGGCCGGCCCATTATGATCCGCAAGAATCTTGTGGGCCTTTAGCTCGGCTAGCCCATTATGGCACACAAAAATCTTGTGGGCCTTTACCTGGGCCGGCCCATTATGGCCCGCAAAATCTTGTGGGCCTTTAGCTGGGCCAGCCCATTCTGGTCCGAAAAATCTCATGGGCCTTTAGCTGGGCCGGCCCATTAGGGTCCGCAAAATCTTGTGGGCCTTCAGTTGGGCTGGCCCATTTAAACTTGATGGGCTATTCTGTTACTAGTAACAGAATATTATTCTGTTACCGTCGGTCCCTTATAGAGCCCAATGAAAAAGAACAGGCAGCCCAGCCCAACTCCACGAGCACATTGTCCCCCACCCCCAGTAACCTCTCCCGGCTACCTCCTATCGCCGCCACCCCCACCTTCTCAGTGGATTTCGCCGGCGCCTCGCCCCCACCTACTCCGCTGCTCCCGCCGGCACCTCGACCCACCTACTTCGCGGCCCCCGCCGACGCCTCGCCCCCACCTTCTCCGCAACTCCCGCCGGCGCCAGGCTCCCCACGTGGTGGCTGCCTCCCTTCCGCCAACCGGCCAGCTCCCGCTTCAGGCAGTTCGGGCATCGCCCCTCCGCCTCCTTCTGGTTGCCCTCGGCAACGCTCCAGCCGCCACTCTGCCTCCTTCTGGCTGCCCTCGGCGACGCTCCAGCCGCCACTCCGCCTCATGCCCGGTGGGAGGTCCGTCATCGATCCGTCCAGCGGTCCAAACCCACCGCCCGAGGCCGTTCACCTTCACAACACCCCTTTCCAGCAGCCATCATGAGGTACACCCTGCTCACAATTTCTCCTCTCCAGCTCCCGACTGCAAAGATCTCTGTGCCACCTTTCGAACTGCCATTTTATTTTGAATTAATGTATGGGTGCTCTTGATTCAGTCCTGTGGGAAGAAAGGAAGAACCTTTCTCTCGTAGGCCGTCATATATGGATCGGCGAGATTTGTCCGGCTCAGTGTTTGTGATAATAAACAAGTCATTAGGTGAGCACATTCGTTGGATAATGAATTAGGTGTGGGGTTCTAGGACCTGTACAGGTTGTTACTGAATACTAGTACTGATGAGTGACAACATATGGTCGCTAGATCAGATGGACCCAGCACCATGAAGAGATCAGATTGCCACTTACACCGATCGCCATCAGTTCTATTAGCGAAGCAGCAGTATGATTGCTAGGACTATGCTCTCTCTCTCTCTCCCCTGAGCTCCTCCATAAAGGGACAGTGTTGTTGATTTTATTCATATATAGGAAACTAAACCAGAACAGTGGTTGCTACTAGTGTTTGGAAATTATAATTACTAGAACTCCTATTTCTCACCCTTTTAATTGCTGGCTAATTCTTGTAAAAAGTAGTGGTTAACCTTTCTAATTACTTTGATGTGATGCCTAGGTGTTCAGTCCAGCTCCTGCAACCAACACGGGTCATTGCCCTTTTTTCCACAACGGCAGCAGCACAAACACAAGCGTGGTCGTCCTCAAACCGGTTCCTCACGCGACCTCCGTGCAAGCCCTGCTTATGTATGCTTACACCAAAAGTACAACTCTTGCTACTCTCCTCGTACTTGCACTTGCTTATTTTCTAATCAATAATCCTATTGCTACCTCTTGGGGAAAGGGATCCCATGTTGAAGCTATCTTGGTGCTCACCCACTATTTATATTCATCACCATAGTGTACGAAACATATGAAAACCATTCTGACATCAGAGAAAATATAACCAGTACATGTGCAATTGCGTGAGAAGTTCCCTTATGAAAGTTCCTTGTAAACAGACCACATGAAAGTTCATCGAGAGAAACTTTGTAAGTTCAAAATGGCTATAGGAAAACTTTTTAGGTTAAAATGGGTATAGAAAACTTTGTAAGTTCAAAATGGGCATGCCTAACAGTGCATGAAAAAAAATTAAACCCAACAAAGTCCATGTTGGTTGGTCTACAGTGTTTTGTCAAGAAGGTTGTTGGCCTTGGAGGCTGACACTGGCTGATCATCTACCTTCCAATTATTATTAGGCATATACCACTGAAACTGCAGGTCGCGCCCTCCTCCCACTGTAGGTCATGCCCTCCTCCCGCATAGCCTATTGGTTGGCGTACTCTGACCCCTCCTCGTATTTTTGGTATGAATTTGATGAATCTTCTAGATGCTTTGTTCTTATTCATCTAGACATTCCTCCTCATATTGATTGTTTGTATTGCTTGTACCGGTTTCGTTCTTGCATGTATGTATCAGTTCGATGTTTTGAGATAGCTTAGATTACTTCCAACTGTGAAGATTGACATGCATATTTGGGGATGAGATTTTCAGGTACTAGTTTGGCACTGTATCTAACCCGTACTAAAATATTTCAGCAGTTCAACAGGGGCGCGGGGTTCAGTTCGACGGTCACGAGCCAGGGTTTATTTCTTTTCTTATTTGTATTGCTTGGTCGTCAGGTCGCAGCCTCTTCCTTCTGCAGGTCGCCACCTCCTGCTGCTGCAGGTCATGCCCCATCCCCCCATTCCCGCAGTGGACAGGCCATTCACTGCCAGTTCCACTGTCCGTTCACTGCCGACATCCAAGGCCGTTCAACGACATAGCAACGAGGTATGGCCTTCCCCCTTCCTCTTTTCATGTATCATATTGTTGTGTAGATGTACATTCTTGTGTAGTACATTTGTGTATTGTGTATATTCGTTTCAAGTTCAAAAAAGGATAATAAAAAGGTTCATAAAAGAACCCAGAACATCCGGTAGCTCTGGAATCTGGGAGTTCGGGAAAAATTGATCCAAAATGAACATGGAGAGGGTTTTGATTGCAGAGAAGTTGCAGAACAAAAAGGAAAGAAAAACCATTGTTTCTATTGTTGTTATTTTGTTGGCCTCATGGTGTTTACTGAAATGCCTACAACAACTTAATATGTTTTCTTTTCATGTTTGTCTTTTGTTAAAATGAAGCTAAGGTGTTGTACTGCTCTATCATGTACATCCGGGAATGATGCACAGAATAAAACATTATGAGATCCTTGGTTTACTTACAGGCAGATCATCTGTTCAAACCTAACATAGAAACTCCTTGCTTGGCATTCGAGCTCTTGTTTTCCCAAGACTAGTACTGGTAAATGTCATTTCACTATGTATTCTTTCCTCAGTCCATAGAGAAACATGGGAATAGTTCGATCGTGTTGGATAGATAGTTCAATTTTATATATCATAAGAAGAAAAGAACATGTTTTCTATAGGAGAAAATCAAAAACATTATTAGCAACTCACTTTGTATTCTACCATCAGTTCTGTCTGTGTTAGAGAGAGGGTTCGGTGTCTCATTGTTTTCACTTGCCCCAAAAAAATGTTATGTTGCAGATTAGGAACATTGTTTTTACATTTTTTAAACAACGAACTAATCAGTTCATATAAGTTCAAAAAGACAAAGTGTCGAAAGTTCAATCAAAAGCTCTCACCAGCGTCGTGACCTCCCCCAGCCAGCCCCCATGGCTTGCCTCGATGGTGCCCCCAAGCCGTTCTAGAACCACCATGATGAATAGAAATCCATCCAACTATTTACTTATGCCCTCATGATCATTTTATTATATAAATGTGCCTTTTCTGTTGGACTCTTATTATTTGCTTGTCAAAATTTAGTTTTAGTCCACTACATTTCCATGAGTGGATTTAAAAACCAACAAATGCACAGATTAAATATGCATACAACAACTACAAAATATCAATTTAGTTCGGTCCAAATTGTAATTTTAGTTCAGTCCAATTCCTAGTTTTACTTCAGTTCAAATTCCAATTTTAGTTTAATTCAATTCTTGTTTTTTACCTCTATTCAATTTTACTTCAATTCAATTCAATTTTTAGTTTAGTTAAGTTCAATTCTTATTTTTTGTTTACTTGGACAAGAAGTTCAATATTAAATGCCCAGATAGTGCCTAGAAAAAGTGAAGATAGGTTTGTAGTGATGTTTATGGTAGACTGGTAGTTGAAAGATTTAGATGTAAAAAATATTTTCTTGCAATCTGCTGAATGTTTCAATTCGTTGCGTGCGAATTTTGTTATAGCAAAAAACTGAATGGTAGGTAAGATGACTAGTTATGGCAAAAACAGGGAAACTTTTATAAGTTTTTTTAAATCTTGGGTTAATACATGAACATGGTCGTCTTTTTACATGTACTTACAGCAGCTCGTTAGAGCTGTTCGTGTACTTGAAACACAATCAACTCAGATTTTGAGATACTATAAGTTCAGAGAAGACAGAAAGGAGGCCATTCACCCTTACAACCTCAAGCCGTTGACCTCCGCCGAACGAGGCCGTGCGACGACGCAACGATCAGGCCATCCAACTCTGCCACAGGAGGCCGTTCGACGATGCAGCGCTCAGGAAGTTGTGTTTTTCAGTACATGTTTTGTGTGTTTTCAAGTTCACCTACTTAACGATATTATGTCCAATTTCCCCTTTGTTTACATGTTGTTCCTATAGTACAATAGGTGTTTCTGTTATGCCTTCATAAGCATTTAAGAAAACCTTGTGTGGATCGAAACTACCATATGCTCTATTCTATTCTTGTAAATGAAGCTCCACTTCTATTTTGTTTGAAGTTACTTGGCATAAAAAATAGTATATGTTTTATTGTAAAAAACATATATAAAATGTCTTGATGCATGCTAGCAGAAATCTGAAAATAAACTCAGCACAGTTCCTATATTTTATTTAAGTTCGAAGCTAAACATTTCTAACAAGTTATCGCTCCTTGCAGGATACACACTATTCATCGCATTTGTCATCGAGCGATTGCACCACTATCTTCAGAAGCTCATCACCATGAGGAAATCATTCAACACCTCCCAGAGAGGAGGTTGAAAAATTCCAAATGGAGTTCAAACATGAATTTGAGAAAATGATTCCCCGGCTAAGTTCGAAAAATGTCATTCTATGAAGTTCGGCTATTCTGCCATGGACTAGTCAATGGTGGAGTTGCACTTTTGTTTCTTATGTACATACATGAATTGAATGTAATCAACAAAAAGAAACATATGTTGATTCTCCAAGTTAGAGTTCATTTTCATTTTCTTACAAAGTAGCAAAACTTCCTCTGTGGGTCAGTACAGCTTCTGTGCGATCTAGTGTTCACTAATCTTGTAGCATTGTTTTTACAGGGATCTTTCTAGTACTTTGTAAAGCCAGCATGATCCATTTGTAAAAATATGGCAAAAGACATCCTTCACTCTTGCAGTCTTTTGCAAAAAATGTTTTAAGATCAATGGATGCCATCGAGAAAGTTCAAACATTTGATATTCCTGTGCTCATATTCTCTAGCTGAACGTTATTTTTTTTTGCGACTCGTCTCATACTTTGCGAGATGAAAAAATTTCTATCCATGTTTTCTACTATTTATATGAGTGGTGAAAAGTACATGTATTACTAGCATATAAGTTCAAACAACAAACCACAATCAGTTCCGTGAAAATGCAAAGAAGTTCAAAAAAATATATAAAAAAATTCTAGAGTCAAGTTCAAGTGCTTATCCAACACGGTTAAAAATATATGTTCCGTTCATGTATTACTAGCATATAAGTTCAAAAGATTAAACATGGTTAGTGTGTATATTGAATTCAAGAAAATTCTAAGAAAAAGAAACAAAAAACATTTCTTGGGGAAAACATTCACCCAACTCAACTACCAAAAGCAAGTTCGGTGATAATGATACGTAGAAACACATTTTAAATTAAAACCTAAAAGTATCATTTTAATAAAGTTCAATTGCTCAACCCTATCAGACTGAAAAAACCCTCAGTACAAACACACACATAGATCAGTACGACTGCTCTGTTTTTTCTGATGGAAAAACAACAGGAATGGTGTAACTGTATTCCAAAATTACTCTTCCCCAGTAGCGAGTTCGCATGCGGTGACGCCATAAGTTCAAATGAGAAGAATGAAAACCTAAAGAGATTTGCTACTATAAGTTAAAAAGTTCGGAGCTAAGGTCATGATCAGTTAAAAATCGTTAAAAAAGCTACGACGAAAACCATATCGAAAAAACAGAGTAAAGTCCAATATGTGAAACTAGCTCGGTACAAACACAAAAAATAGATCAGTACAAGTACTTTGTTTTCGTCGAAAAACTATTGTTTGAACTGAATCATCTGAATCAAAGAACAGTGGCATAAAAAACAAGTAATTTCCATGTCAAGGTCCAGTGTGGATTTTACATTTATGAAATGACTTTCACCCCAACAAACTAGCTTCAAACAACCTTTTAGCATAATGTCTATGATCGTACAACAGGTCAGATTCCTAGCTGAAACGGATTAGCAGCAAAAGTTTCAGCAAACAAACTCTTTTTTAGATTGAACTGAAAAGAAACCCAAAACATCCGGACAAGTTCAAGACTACTGCAAATAAGAGTTTCTTGCCAAAGGAGAAGAGTTAGGAAGTGGAGGGGCTCTCACGAGGTGTCACGGGGATGACAACGACGACGTGGAGGCTCTAGCTACTATTTGGCAGGTCGACGACGAGTGAGAGCAGCAGACCATCGCATGTGGGGAGGCACATGACGAGGTTGCCAACACCCAAGAGTTGGATGGCATTCAGCAGCCTGGCATTGTTTCCGGCGGAGGCAACCGACGTTGAAGTGCCGGAGAAGGATGTCGTCCCCGGATCCTCCCAAAATCGATTGAGTGCAGTCTCCTCCCGAGTCCCGACCCATTCCATCCCCAGCCATCGGTGGCCCGATGTGACCTGAGGCGCACCACATACCTCTTGCCTCGTGCTTCCATGGAGCGCATGCTGGAGCAGCGGCCGCCAAATCTCTCCGATGCCGCCGGCGTCGAGGTCCGGCTCAGCGCATTGCCGAACGGCCTCCTCATCCACATCCTCCTCAAGCTCCGGGATGCCCCCGTCCCCGCTCGGACCAGCGCCCTCGCCCCCGCTGGCGCCGCATCTGGGCTCTCCTACCGGAGCTCCACTTCCTCGCCACCACTAACCCCGACGGCATACGCGCCGCCCTCGCCCCCCATGATGCCCCGGACCACAGCCACCTCTCCGTTGCCGCCATCGAGGCCACCCCCAAATCCAAATCGATAGAAAACCCGTTCGGTTGGCCATCCAATAGCCGCGTCTGCCACAGGATGGTGGCGTACTGGTGTCGGCCCGTCCATGGCGGCGAGATGCCGGCATAGCCGGCTCTTTGGTAGAGTAGTACGACACCTACACAGGGGAGGGGGGATGGACAAGTGGTCGCATTCATCGATGCCCGATGGTGGTGGAGGGAGACGCCATGACCGTCCTTGGCGTTCAATACAATTCGCGTTTGAAAAATAAGTTCAATGAAAATAAAAGATCAGTTCAACCGCTCGAATTCATCAGTTCAAGTAGGGTAACAGAATAATATTCTGTTACGCGTAATAGAATAGCCCAGATGTATATATATATATGATCAGTTCTACGAGAGATTCTATTTATATATATGCATAACGTGTACAATATGAAGTATCGAAAAATACCAGCAAATGAAAAAAATTTAATGGAAAACACAAAATTAAAGGAAAGAAAAATCATAAAACCAAAACCCCTAAACTTTTTAGTCTCGGTTGGTGTAACCAACCGGGACTAAAAGCCCCTAACCCCCAAGCCCATGCTCGTGCCACGTGGTGGGCCTTTGGTCCCAGTTCTTGTTGAATCGGGACTAAAGGGGGGACCTTTAGTCCCCACCCTTTAGTGTCGGTTCCAGAACCGGCACTAAAGGGCCTCACGAACCGGGACTATAGCCCGTTTCTACACTAGTGAGTTTAATCAAACTGATAATCAAGCATGGTAAGTGGTATTAATGAAACTAGAACCAATGGGAGATGTGTGGAACTAGCTAGTACTACTTACTTTCGGGTGTGTAAATCGCAGCTCCCTTGGTAGTCCTGGAGCAATTTCGGTAAACTCTTTCCAAACCCTACCAGACAAAGAAAATAATTACTTGATATCAGGAAATGAACAAAGTTGCCGATATGGTGCGATAATGATCGATTGAACTTACTTCTAGAGCATTGCAGTCATGTCCGCATAGTCTTGGGGATCTTTTCACCTCGAGTCTAAGATAGTTACTATGCCCTAATGTCGCTTGAAGCTACGTCGGTATTTCCCCAAAGAGGAAGGGATGATGCACCAAAGTGGCGGTAGGTATTTCCCTCATATATGAAACCAAGGTTATCGAACCAGTAGGAGAACCAAGCAACACAACGTAAACAGCCCCTGCACATAGATAACAAATCCTTGCAACCTGACATGTTAAAGGGGTTGTCAATCCCTTTTGGGTACGGTGCTAGAAATTGGTGCGTGACGGGAGAAAGTTGTAATTAATGATAGATCAAGCGCCAAATAAAAATAAATTGCAGCAAGGTATTTTTGGGTTTTTGTATTAGTAGATATGAAAATGAAAGCAAATAAAAGTAGACCGCGAAGGCAAATAATACGAGGAAGATACCCGGGGGCCGTAGATTTCACTAGTGGCTTCTCTCGAGAAAAATAGAAAATGGTGGTTGACAAATTACTGTTGGGAAGTTGATAGAATTCAAATACTCATGACGATATCCAAGAAATGATCATTACATAGGCATCACATCCTTGATTAGTAGACCGACTCCTGCCTGCATCTACTACTATTACTCCACACATCGACCACTATCCAGCATGCATCTAGTGTATGAAATTCATGGAGAAATCGAGTAATGCAATAAGAACGATGACACAATACAGACAAGATCTATCTATGTACAGATAGACCTCATCATTTTATCCTTAGTAGCAATGACACATACGTGTTGGTTCTCCTTCTGTCACTGGGATCAAGCACCGTAAGGTCGAACCCAGTACAAAGCACCTCTTCCCATTGCAAGATAATAGAACAAGTTGGCCAAAGAAAACCCAAATTTCGGAGAAGAAATACGAGGCTATTAGCAATCATGCATAAAAGAGATCAAGGAAACTCAAATACTTCCATGGATATAAAAAGAGATAGATCTGATCATAAACTCAAAGTTCATCGGATCCCAACAAATACAGCACAAAAGATAGATCTGAGAGGGTGTCTAGATTGGATCTGGTGGTTCTGGACTCTGCGGCAGCTAGATGAATATATCGTGGACTCCCCTAGGGTTTTTGATATATTTGGGTATTTATAGAGCAAAGAGGCTGTCCGGGGGGCACCCAAGGTGGGCACAACCCAGCAGGGCGCGCCTGGCCTCTTGGCGCGCCCTGGTGGGTTGTGCCTCCCTCGGGGCACCGCCCAGGCGCAACCAGCGCCTGTTGTGTTCCTTATGGCCCATAAAAATTCTCCGCAAAGTTTCGTGGCATTTGGACTCCGTTTGATATTGATTTTCTGCGATGTAAAAAACATGGAAAAACAACAACTGGCACTTGGCACTATGTCCATAGGTTAGTACCAAAAAATGTTATAAAATGATTATAAAACATCCAACATTGATAATATAACAGCATGAGACAATCAAAAATTATAGATACATTGGAGACGTGTCACTCCCCAGTCAAGCTTAATCTCTAGCAGAATAAAGTGAAAGTTGTGCACGCATGCATAACTCATCAATTATACATTACTATAACCTCGAGTAAGCAAAACCAAATATGCACAAGACAGCAACACTCACTTGAAGTTGTAAGGAAAGAGTATTTTCCCTTTGTTTTGATTTCGAAGTAAGGATTGTAGCAGGTTTTTCTCAGTATCTTTAACTCTATTTATAACCGACCATTCATTTATGGTATTTGGGTTAATGAGCCCAATGTCATAGATTTGTGCTTTTTTGCATTCGACGATCTTCAATCTGCATAATATAGTGAGAATATTTATACATACATGCAATGAAAGAGCTGAGCTATAGAGACTTAATAACAGAAGTAATACTTATAGACAGTAGCATGTCATGAGTTGTTTGTCAAGGGCCGTTTGATTGTATAACTAGAATAACCCCACAAATTCATCAGGCAACAAATTAGTTCCAATGAGGTCGTGCTCCTCTTTAATTCTCACCATCAAAGTATCCTTCCCAGACATGCTGCAGGTTTCCATGTACCATTCATGCAATCTTCGCATCATCGTTGTTAGACAAGGATGATCAGGTTTGACGAGAGGCTTCCTGTACTTGTATGTGAAGGTCTCCACCTCTAATGTTTCAAACCCTACATCATCGCACTGGTAATCACCAGGATTGGTACCGGGCATTATCCCTGGATGATTAGTGACGATATCGCTAGACACCTTGAGCGGGGGCACGATTGATTCGCCTATTCGCCGAGCTGGGGAATGTGCTTCCGACTTCTTTGTGGTGCTAACCTTGCATCACTGGAAGTACTTCCCGACCGAGTGAGATCTGATAGACATAATAATGATAACATAAATATTTTTGGTATTTTTATGATATAGATTGAAAGTAAAAATTGCAAATTAAAATAGATTGGAAACTTATATGATGGAAGATAGACCCGGGGGCCATAGTTTCACTAGTGGCTTCTCTCAAGATAGCATAAGTATTACGGTGGGTGAACGAATTACTGTCGAGCAATTGACAGAAACACGAATAATGATGAGAATATCTAGGCATGATCATGTATATAGGCATCATGTCCGTGACAAGTAGAGCGACTCCTGCCGGCATCTACTACTATTACTCCACACATCGACTCCTATCTAGCATGCATCTAGAGTATTAAGTTCATAAGAACAAAGTAACGCCTTACGTAAGATGACATGATGTAGAGGAATAAACTCAAGCAATATGATATAAACCCCATCTTTTTATCCTCGATGGAAACAATACAATACATGCTGTTTCCCTTTCTATCACTGGGATCGAGCACCGCAAGATTGAACCCGAAGCTAAGCACTTCTCCCATTGCAAGAAAGATTAATCTAGTAGGCGAAACCAAACTGACAATTCGAAGAGACTTGCAAAGATAACCAATCATGCATAAAAGATTTGAGAGAAGAATCAAATATTGTGCATAGATAGAGTTTTTCATAAACCCACAATTCACCCGATCTTGACAAACATACCGCAAAAATAGTTACATCGAATATATCCCCAAGAAGATCGAGGAGAACTTTGTATTAAGATCCAAAGAGAGAGAAGAAGCCATCTAGCTAATAACTATGGACCCGAAGGTTTGAAGTAAACTACTCACACATCATCGGAGGGGCCATGGAGTTGATGTAGAGGCCCTCCGTGATCAATGCCCCCTCCAGCGGAGCTCCGGAAAAGGCCCCAAGATGGGATCTCTTGGTACAAAAGCTTGTGGCGGTGGAAATAGGGTTTCGTGGTGCTCCTGGATGTTTTTAGGGTATGTGAACATATATAGGAGGAAGAAGTAGGTCGGTTGAGCCACGAGGGGCCCACTAGGGGGGAGGGCGCACCCAGGGGGTAGGCGCACCCCCTGCCTCGTGGACTCCTCGTATGCTTCTTGACGTCCACTCCAAGTCCTTTTCTGCGAAAATCACGCTCCCGAAGGTTTCGTTCCGTTTGGACTCCGTTTCATATTCCTTTTCTGCGAAACACAGTAATAGGCAAAAACAACAATTTGCACTGGGCCTTGGGTTAATAGGTTAGTCCCAAAAATAAAATAAAAGTGTAAAATTAATCTCATTAACATCCAAAACAGATAATATAATAGCATGGAACAATCAAAAATTATAGATTTGTTGGAGACATATCAATGGACAAGGCCCATCCGTTAGCTTAGCATAATCGTTTAGTTTTATTGCTATTGCTTTCATCATGACTTATACATGTTCCTTTGACTATGAGATTATGCAACTCCCGAATACCGGAGGAACACCTTGTGTGCTGTCAAATGTCACAATGTAACTGGTTGATTATAAAGATGCTCTATATGTGTCTCCAAAGGTGTTTGTTGGGTTGGCATAGATCGAGACTAGGATTTGTCACTCCGTGTATCGGAGAGGTATCTCTAGGCCCTCTCGGTAATGCACATCATTATAAGCCTTGCAAGCAATGTGACTAATGAGTTAGGTGCGGGATGATGCATTACGGAACAAATAAGGACACTTACCGGTAATGAGATTGAACTAGGTATGGTGATACCGATGATTTAGGCAGTCCTGGATTAGGGGGTCCTCGGACAGCTGGACTCTATACTTTGGCCGGACTATTGGACTATGAAGATACAAGTTTGAAGACTTCGTCCCGTGTCCGGGTGGGAGTCTCCTTTGCGTGGAAGGCAAGCTTGGCAATTCGGATATGTAGATCTCCTCCCTTGTAACCAACTTTGTGTAACCCTAGCCCTCTCCGGTGTCTATATAAACCGAATGGTTTAGTCAGCAGGACAACAACAATCATAATCATAGGCTAGCTTCTAGGGTTTAGCCTCCATGATCTCGTGGTAGATCACCTCTTGTAATACTCACATCATCAAGATCAATCAATCAGGATGTAGGGTATTACCTTCATCGTGAGGGCCCAAACCTGGGTAAACATTGTGTCCCCTACTTCCTATTACCATCAGCCTTAGACACACAGTTCGGGACCCCCTACCCGAGATCCGCCGGTTTTGACACCGACATTGGTGCTTTCATTGAGAGTTCCACTGTGTCGTCATGATAAAGGCTTGATGGCTCCTTCGATCATCGGTAAGGATGCGGTCCAGGTTGAGGTTTTTCTCCCCGGACAGATATTCATATTCCGTGGCTTCATGCCCGCTGGCCAACTCACTTGGCCATCTGGAGCGGATCGAGAGCTACGACCCTGGCCATCAGGTCAGGTTTGGAAGCCTGAACTATACTGCCGACATCCGCGGAAACTTGATCTTCGAAGGATTCGAACCTATGTCAGGTGCGCCGCATAGTCACGACGAGCATGACTTAGCTCTACCATCGGACGGTGTTCGGGAGATCACACATGTTGATGCTCCGGCCCTCAATCCGGAGCAGATTGTGCCATCCGAGATGAGTGGTTAGAACCCGCCACGGAAGCTGCACACTTAGCGGCGATAGAGCCGAATACTGACTTCACCTACCATGAGACCTGTGTTACCGGACCCTCGGATTCGTCTCCGGCCACAGACTCCGAACCGCCTGCGTTCGTGCCTATCCAATCTGATTGGTCATCGATCATGGAGTTTACCTCCGCAGATATTTTTCAGCACTCGCCCTTTGGCGATGTGCTAGATACATTAAGATCTCTCTCCTTGTCAGGAGACCGTCGGCCGAACTATGTCCGGCTCGAGTGCGAAGCAGACGAAGGAGGAATTGGTTCCCCACCCAACACCCACTTAATAGCCACTGTCGATGACTTAACCGACATGCTTGATTTCGACTCCGAAGACATCGACAGTATGGACGACGATGCTGGAGAAGAACAGGAACAACCGCCCATAGGGCGTTGGACAGCCACCTCATCATATGATATATACATGGTGGACTCCCCCAAAGAAAGAAATGGCAATAAGGCAACGAAGGATAATCCCCTTGAGAAGAAATCTAAGCACCGGCGTCATCGACGCCGCTCTAAGCCCCACCATAGCAAAAGCAGCGATACCGGCACAAGAGACAATAATGCTGCAGACAGTGCCGAAGACGAAGACAACCCCCTCCAGCCATGCTTCGAGCGGGAGGATGGGTATACGAGCCCTAAGGAACAGGAGACAGACGGAGAATCAGGGGATGACAATTACATGCCCCTCTCCAAAGACGAAGTGATCCTCAGCGACAAACAATTCATCGTGCCTGAGGATCCCGTCGAGCAGGAGTGCTTCAAGCGCTGGCTTATAGCCACAGCAAAAATCCTGAAGAAAAAGCAGCAGCAGCTTCAAGCTGATCAAGATCTGCTAGCGGATAGATGGACCAAGGTCCTGGCAGCCGAGGAACATGAACCCGAGCACCCAACCAAAAGTTACCAAAGCGCAGGTTGCTAGCCCAACTTGAGGAGGAAGCATTAAAGCCTATACTACCAGCGTATGATGCGGCTGACAGGCCACCTCGTGGCCGAGACAAAGCGGCATATCAGCCCGAAGTACAGCCTGCACCCCGTCGCCAGTCAAACAAAAACACCAAGGCCCGGGGCTACATGCAGGACCTGCGAGACGTATTGGAAAACAAAGTAGGATATACAAGATCAATCTACGGATCACGGGGGCTTTCCCCAACGCGTGACGACGACCATCACGTCGGATATACCAAAAGCAAATCCGGTCGGGCCGAATACAGCAGACATGACTCGTACGAACTACGTCGTGATATAGCCCGGCACAGAGGCGCCGGACACCCCCTATGCTTCACCGACGAAGTAATGGATCACGAATTCCCAGAATAGTTTAAACCCGTAAATATTGAGTCATATGATGGTACAACAGACCCCGTGATATGGATTGAAGATTTCCTCCTCCACATCCACATGGCCCGCGGTGACAATCTATGCCATCAAGTACCTCCCACTAACACTCAAAGGACCGGCTCGGCATTGGCTGAATAGCCTGCTGGCAAACTCCATTGGTAGTTGGGAGAACATGGAAGACGCATTCCTTGACAACTTCCGGGGCACTTATGTGCGACCACCGGATGCTGATAACTTGAGTCACATAACTCAACAGCCTGGGGAGTCAGCCAGGAAATTATGGACTCGGGTTCTAACTAAAAAGAACCAAATCATCACTTTTCTGGATGTCGAGGCCTTAGCAGCATTTAAACATAACAGCCGTGACGAGTGGCTTGCCCGACACCTCGGCCAAGAAAAGCCGAAGTCTATGGCAGCCCTCACGGCACTCATGACCCGCTTTTGTGCGGGCGAGGGCAGCTGGCTGGCTCGCAGCAACAACACATCTAAAAATCCTGGCAATTCAGATGCCAGAGATAGCAACGACAAGCCACGTTGTAATAGACACAAGAACCGCAACAACAGTGACAATGCGGAAGACACGGCAGTCAATGCAGGATTCAGTGGCTCTAAATCCGGTCAGCGGAAAAAGCCATTCAAAAGAAGCAATTCGGGCCCGTCATACCAAATTCACGGCACCCCCGATAAACTGGCCAACCACACCAACAGAGAATGTTGGATGTTCAAACAGGCCGGCAAATTGAATGCCGAAAACAAGGAAATGGGGCTGCATAGCGACGATGAGGAGGAGCCCCGGCCGCCGAACATAGGAGGACAGAAGAAATTCCCTCCCAAAGTGAAAATAGTGAACATGATATATGCAACCCATATTCCCAAGCGGGAACAGAAGCGTGCGCTAAGGGACGTCTATGCGATGGAGCCAGTCGCCCTAAAGTTCAACCCATGTCCTTCTTGTCCGATCACTTTCGATCGCGGGGACCACCCTACCAGTATCCGTCATGGCGGTTCTGCCGCATTGGTCCTTGACCCCATCATAGACGTATTTCACCTCACTCGAGTCCTTATGGACAGTGGCAGCAGCCTGCACCTGCTCTATCAGGATACAGTGCGCAAAATGGGTATCGACCCCTCAAGGATCAAACCCACAAAAATCACCTTTAAAGGTGTCATACCAGGTGTAGAGGCCTGTTGCACAGGCTCAATCACACTAGAAGTGGTTTTCGGATCCCCAGACAATTTCCGAAGCGAGGAGTTGATCTTCGATATCGTCCCCTTCTGCAGTGGCTATCACACACTGCTCGGACGAACCGCATTTGCCAGATTCAATGTGGTACCACATTATGCATACCTCAAGCTCAAAATGCCAGGACCTCGCGGGGTTATAACAGTTAATGGAAACACAGAACACTCGCTCCATACGGAGGAGCACACTGCAGCCCTCGCAGCAGAAGTACAAAACAGCCTTCTGAGGCAAACAGCCAATTCAGCGATAAAGCCCCCAGACACCCTCAAACGAGTCCGGAGTACCCCGCAACAGGATCGCCCGACACGTTTTGAGCTCGCCTAGCAATTTTGCCTCTGTCCTCATCCCAATCAAGCGGCGAAATCTACGTCGCGCGTCCATAGTTACGCACTCAAGATACCATGGGCATAGGCGGAGGCACGGCTATGGCACGGCCCACAATGTGGATCAACTGCCTCAGGACCCATATACCTTTACCATTTTCTTCCTTTCAGGACCCTATTATCTGAAGGACCTGTCCGATACCCTAATTATCGGAACCATCACGGGAAGGAAACACCAAGGAAGCAAGAAGCTTTGACGTACAAGGGAATCCCTAGGTGGTCTCTGGTAACGATCGCTATACCTATTTTACATACCCACACGCAGCCTGCCCTTGGATAGGACATGTCAAATAGTCCTATTTTTCCTTATTGCACTACTTGTATACATACGCTTTGACGTATCATTTAAATAACAATGTATAGCGTTAGCTTATTATTGCATTTCTTCATCTTTTTTCCCTGTCTGCTTATTTACGACAAATTGCACCCGTACATTCTGGTACGTTCAGTGCACCAGGGGCTTTAGTGTACCCCATAACACGGCAAGAAAAGTCCGAACACTTTAGACAGTGCGGCACCCCGAACTTATAGCATTATATGCATCAGCTCCGAATCATGTCTTGGGTCAATAGTTGGGTTTGCCCAGCTCCCATGTTTTGGTACCTTACGTTCCGCTATATCAGCTAAGGTAGGACTGGGAGAACTACTGCATTGTGTCCCGGTTCTTTCGGACGAGCACCTTAGTAGAGAAAGCCGAAAACTGACTGTCATGATGCGGCGAGAGCTGGTCGCTGTTCGAGAGGTCTCAAATCCTTAAAGATTTTTTTCGCTTTGGGCGAGGAATCGGCCTTGTCTGATTTATATATAGCGCCCCAAGTTCGGGCTTCCGAATACTAGGGGCTTCACTAGAATTCAAAATTATAGACTTCTATGGCTAAGTGAGAGTGATAAAGTTTTATAGCCCGATTGCCTTGTTCGCTGCGCTAAACACCTCCTTAAAGGACCAATTTTTTTGGATAAAGAGTGTTTAAGATTAATCCCGAACACGTCGGTACTAGTTACATGGGGGTAGAAGCCGACGACTGGACAACTCTCAGATTTTATAAACGGCCGCAAAGAAGGTAATATTTTGAATCTACAAGCGTTATATAGCGCACATGAACTCGTTTTCATATTACAGGATCACATGAGTACATTCATTCAAATATTACATTCTTAAAACATTCCTCCGCCACAAGGCAAGCACCCTTCAAGACACTATCATAATACTTTTTGGGGTGGCGATGCTCCATGCCCTCCGGTGGCCCCTCCTTGACCAGCTTTTCGGCGTCCATCTTCGCCCAGTGCACTTTCGCATAGGCAAAGGCCCTACACGCACCCACAACACAGACGGACCGCTTTATGACTTCAAGCCGTGGGCAGGCATTCACAAGCCGCATCACCAGGCCGAAGTAGCTGCCATGCAGGGGCTCGCCAGGCCACATCCGGACTATGAGACCCTTCATGGCTAGTTCGGCCGCCTTGTGAAGCTCGACCAGTTGCTTTATCTTATCGCTCAAGGGCATCGGATGTTCGGTCCCAGTATATTGAGACCAGAACAACTTTTCGTAGAGCTCCCTTCCCCGGCCCAGTAGAACTCCGCGGCATCTGATACGCTGCTGGGTAGATCTGCGAACGCTCCTGGAGAGCTCCGAATTCGGGTAAGTAAAAGGATAGTTTCCTTCACATGCTTGCTTTGCATAATGAATGCCTTACCCGCCGCTATCTTCTTGACCGCCTGAATCTCCCGGAGGGCCTTTTGAGCATCGGCCTTGGCATTTTGTGCATTCTTGAGGGCCTTCGCAAGCTCGGACCCCCATGTCTTAGAGTCACGCTCAAGGACTCATATTTTTTGATGAAATCCTAGAGCTCTTCCTGAACCTCGCCTACTTGGGCCTCTTGCTTCTCGTGCTCGATGCACTCCTGGGACGCTCTGTCTTTGGCCTCGGATAATGCCTTCTTCAGGGCCTCCACTTCGGTCGTGGCCCCTAGGAAAATTGATGATGATCCCATGATCTAGTAACCACCTTTTTTTTCTTTTATCAATATACGGAGGGGGTATCACTTACCTTTGTTATCTTCTAGCTGCCTCTTAGTAAGGTCGATTTCTTCCTTGGACCACTCAAGGTCCCGCTTCAGTCCGGAGACCTCCGCAGTACGAGCGGCAGCGGCCAGCAGCGAAGCCTGCTTATTCACATCGACATATTCAGATTAGACCCCTGTGATTATTATTTGATCCTATGTTCGGCCTTTCTTTGCGAACACCAAACAGAGTATCAGGGGCTACTATCTATACTGTGATATTTTCTCATAATTTGATTACCAACCTCAAAGCCTGTTAGGAGGCTGGCACAGGGTTCGGCCAGTCCACTTTTGGCGGACTGAACCTTCTCGACCACCGCACTCATGATAGTGCGGTGCTCTTCGTCAATGGGAGCGCCGCGAAGCGCTTACAACAAGTTGTCCTATGCCTCTGGATGGACAAAGGCCATCGGCACAGATGGCTCGCCCCCCATAGCGAGGGGTCGCCTGACAAAATCCGGAACCGCTGGAGGTTCCGGCGTAGTATCCGGCTGGGAGCCAAACTTGCTGTGGCCCCCGACATTAGAGCCCATGGGAGTCTTGCCCCGCCATGAGCCTAGTAGGTGCCCATTGAGTCAACACCTCGATGTTGTCCGTAGGCCGGGGGGAGGTGGCTGTCGGGAGTGAATCGCTCTTCATCGCCGACTGGCCGAAAGACTCGTCCGAAGAGGATACGTTGATATGGGCTTTGGATGGACTGCATGATCATGTTTGACATGATGAGATGTAATAAAACAAAACATACCAGAAATATTATAGTATCCGGATACTTACGACTTTGCCAGGGGCTTGTCCCTGGGCAACCACTCTTCATCGCTGTAAGCGGCTGTTGTGGAGTAGTCCGGAAGGAGGGTCCTTCCCTTCTTGGACCCTTCGGCCTCCCCAAATGGATCGGCCTTCCTCTTCTTGTCTCCCCTGGCTGGGGGAGAACTTTCCTCTTCCTCCTCCTCATTTTCGTGGGAGGAGTGCGCCTCGGTGTTTTCGGATGAGGAGTCTGATATGACCTTGCACCAGAGACTTTTTCTGGTCCCGCGACCTTTTTCTTGGCCTTCTTCTCCAGCGCCTCATAGGGCGCCAGAACCAGCATCTCTGTTAAGAGAGCCCCTGCTTGATCTTCGGCTAGTGAGGCTGGACAATCGATCTGCTCCGCTGTCGCTAGCCAGTCCTGTGAAAATGGCGTGGAAGCTCAGATCCCTCACATGGTTATACTGGGGAAAGGAACATCTTATGAGATATAAAGAGCTTCTCGAATTAGCAAGGTGCTATGCACTGAGTCCGCGATCCTCGGTAAGGGGAGGAGGTACCTCGGCGGCCTTGAACAACACCCTCTAGACGTCTTGGTGCATCGCGTCGAAAAGCTCTCGAAGCGTCTGGTGCTTGGCCATGTCGAACTCCCACATATTGAATACCCGTCTTTGACACGGAAAGCTCCGGCGGAAGAGCATGACCTGGACCATGTTGACAAGCTTGATTTGCTTGCTTATCATATTTCTAACACAGTTCTAGAGTCTGGTCATCTCTACCGATGAACCCCAGGATAGGCCCTTCTCTCTCCAAGAGGTGAGCCGCGTGGGGATGCCGGATCAAAATTCGCGGGCCGCCGCCCAGTTGGTGTCGCACGGCTCAGTGATGTAGAACCACCCCGATTGCCACCCCTTCATGGTCTCCACATAGGAGCCTTCGAGCCAGGTGACGTTGGGCATTTTGCCCACCATGGTGCCTCCACACTCCGCACGCTGGCCGACCACCACCTTCGGTTTCACGTTGAAGGTCTAAAGCCATAGGCCGAAGTGGTGCTTGATGCGGAGGAAGGCCTCGCACACGACGATAAACGCCGAGATGTTGAGGATGAAATTGGGGGCCAGATCATGGATGTCCAGCCTGTAGTAGAACATGAGCCCGCGGACATATGGGTGGAGGGGAAATCCCAGCCCGCGGACGAAGTGGGTGAGGAATACAACCCTCTCATGGGGTTCTGCACTAGGGACAATCTGCCCCGTGTCTGGGAGCCGGTGCGTGATGTCTGCGGCCAGGTATCCGGCTTCCCGAAGCTTCGTAATGTTCTCCTCTGTAACAGAGGAGACCATCCACTTGCCTCCCGTTCCGGACATGTTTGGGATGGCTTTGCGGAGAAAATGAGAACTTGGGCGCTGGAGCTCGAGTGCGCGAGAATAGATGGACAGGGGAAGAAGAAGGCGTGGGTGAAAAAGAGGAGTCTTTGTCCCTTTATAAAGGCAGTAGAAATTGTGCGCCTACCTACTTGCCCCATAAAATCGCTTATTCCCCAAGTGTCGCGATTGATGGCACGGTTGGGTTACCCATATCCATATTGATGAGAATTCCGTGATAAGGGGAACACGGTCTCTGCTTCGACAAGACATGCCAATAAAACCGCCTCGCAACACGTGCAGTGGCAGGCAAGGAAAAATGATTCGTAATGACCGGGCCACGGCAGGACGTCATGTTATGAAAAGTTGCCAGCAGATTAGATTTGTGTAATAATATACTCTCTATGGTGGTATGTCGAACTTGTTTTGCAGAGCCGGACATGATCATTGTGTTCAAAATCTTCTATGGAGTATTCGTAGGAGGAAACCACCTTGCAACGCCGAAGACAATCTGCGTGCCGGACTCATCATCATTGAAGCCTGGTTCAGGGGCTACTAAGGGAGTCTTGGATTAGGGGTCCTCGGACAGCCAGACTATATACTTTGGCTGGACTGTTGGACTATGAAGATAGAAGGTTGAAGACTTCGTCTTGTGTCTGGGTGGGACTCTCCTTTGCGTGGAAGGCAAGCTTGGCAATTCGGATATGTAGATCTCCTTCCTTGTAACCGATTCTGTGTAACCCTAGCCCCCTCCGGTGTCTATATAAACCGGAGGGTTTAGTCCGTAGGACAACAACAATCATAATCATAGGCTAGCTTCTAGGGTTTAGCCTCTACGATCTCGTGGTAGATCAACTCTTGTAATACTCATATCATCATGATCAATCAAGTAGGAAGTAGGGTATTACCTCCATCGTGAGGGCCCGAACCTGGGTAATCATTGTGTCCCCCGCCTCATGTTACCATCAGCCTTAGATGCACAGTTCGGGACCCCCTACCTGAGATCCTCCGGTTTTGACACAGACAACGATCGAATCTCGAGAAAGTAATATACCAATGACAAAAGGGAACAACGTATGTTATTATGCATTTTTACCGATAAAGATCTTCATAGAATATGTAGGAGCCAATATGAGCATCCAGGTTACGCTATTGTTTATTGACCAGAGATGTGTCTCGTTCATGTCTACATAGTTCTCGAACCCGTAGGGTCCGCACACATAACTGTCGGTGGGAACGACACCTATGGGATCACAAGAATCCCTACTACGGTTGCGGGGCGCGGGGTCGTGAGAAGAGCGGATCAAACAGATATCACACGGTTCGTTTAAGTAATTGAAATTGCTGCATCAGAATATATACGAGCAAATAGCCATTAGCCCCCAAGTGCCAAGTTAAATACTTGTATTGATCTTGGGACTTTGTAAGCAATTGAAAGATGAAGACCGAATATGCATTAGCCCCCAAGTGCTAAGTGCATAACTTGTGATGTGATTGGTACTTGAATCCTTATACCGATTTGTTGAAGCATATATCTATATGTATGTAGGAGGAGCTGAAGACGAAAGAAAACCAAGTCACCGATCTCCAAGAAAACCTGAAAACCCAACAGGCTGAAACCTCCAAAGCAAAAGAGGAATTGGCCAGCGCTTTAAGCGCCATGGAACAGCTTAAGGAGAGCTTCAAGAAGAAGCGGACGGATTGGGCCACTGAAAAGTCCGCTTTGATCAAACGAGCAGAGGATGCCCAGGCTGCACTAAAACCAGTGGCGGATGAACTGACCAGCATAAAGCGGCACGTGCATGCCATGACTACTGCTATCTTTGGTAAGCCAGTTTGCCTTCTGAATTGGTTCTGCCTTCTGACGGAGTCGCCGGTTTAATAACCCTTTATGGTATTTCAGAGACACGCATTGGTCACTTGGGGTCAGATGTGCGGAAGAAACTAAAAGCCGCCTATACATTGGTTGAACCATTGTATACTGGTGCCCAGCGGATCATTTGTACCCCATCTCATAACAAACCGGCGCCCACTTTGATTCAAGATACTCTGATGAAACTGTCGGTGCTTCCTGCCCGGGTTGAAGAGCTGAAGAAATCTGCTGCTCGAACCGGTGCAATCAATGCCTTAATCCGGGCAAAAGCCTGGGTGCCGGATTTTGATCCTATTGAAGCGGCTCAGGGCTATCCCAGCTTGAAGGAAGATGGGTCAGAATTTGGCGAAGCGGATCTGCGAGCAATAAACCGGGAGGTACGTCCGCTAGCTTGTCAACTTGCTGAGGAAGCAGACTTGTCTCATTATCAAGCCCAATATGACAGTCAGAACAAGCGAATATCTGCACCAATCCATGAATTGGAAAATCTAATCCCTCCAATCCGTAAGCATACTTACGCTCCCGATATTGACCCGTCATTGCTGATCCATGATGAAGCTGTTTTTCAAGCATTAATGGGAATCGACTGGACGACTATGGATTTCCAGCCACTAGGTAGAGAAACGGAGGCTGAAGCGGCGCAGGATCACCCACAACCATCAGGCCAGGCTAGTGACCAAACTTGAACCGGAAGCCGGTTTTAAACTGCCTCTCCTTTGTGAAAAACAATTATATTATTATGGGAACCATGTTGCCTTATAATAGGCTAGCTGATACCTTTGATGTTCATATGCCTTCGTGCATAATTTGTTCTTCTTGTGGTAATGAACTTTCCAAGACACTTTCTAAAATGAAAAATTCGTCAAGTGCCACCGCGGTTGTACCGTCAGGCGGAATATGATGTCTGCATATATGAAATCAAAACAAAATTTTAAGTATATGATCAAATTTTTTGAGATACATAATATCTGCCATCATTGAACGTGAAGTTGGCTTGGCCAATCTTGAAGCGGAGTTTTGCAAACCCACATTGTTGGAGGAGATAACAACTCTTGTATATATATATGACGCTGGTTTACCATGTAAACCGTGCCGGGTTATAATAAACACCGTGTTACTCCATAAGAGGATGTTAACAACAAGGATCAAACCGGACAAATAGTCTCCGGATTGACGTGAACTGTGTTCCGTCAATTGATTGGTTAAAAAACTTTGTTGGTTTTTTAAAAAAATACAATGAAAAGCAAAAAAAACCCCTTCAAAGAAAAGTGTGAAGCAAAAACAACGACAAAAACGTTTGCCAAAAAAGGTTTATTTAAGCTGATCAAATGGCGTTACCATGGCCAAACACGACCAAGCTCCCGTTAGGTGTAACTATGGTTCTAGTCAGCCAGGTCCCCAAATGAAACCGTGGCATTTATGCCGACCAAATGGCATGGTCAAGGTTCGGGTTCGACAAAGCCCCCAAGTGATTATGTGGCCTTAGGCCGATCAAGAGGCATGACTGGTTCAGACATGACCAAGTCCCCAAGTGATCTGGTGGCTCTCGCCTATCAAGAGGCATGGTATTGGTTCGGACACGACCAATCCTCCAAGTGATATAACACGATGCTTTTAGCAAAGCGAACTCAAGGGGCAAACCGGAGGCCGCTTTAGAGCAACTCCGCGTAACCTCACATGATGTAAAAGAACAGATACCCCACTTTAGCTGAGGTTCCGATTTATTATATTTAATCATAATATATACATTGTCGTAATATGTACATAAGTATAGCCAATGGCTCAAGTATAGTAAGGCCGAAGATGAGCTACATTCCACGGCATGTTAGTCTCCTCCTCTGATGTACGTGAGTCCTTATGCTCTCGAATAACGATCAGATAGTATGACCCGTTGTGCAGATTCTTGCTGACCACGAAAGGCCCCTCCCAAGGTGGGGATAGCTTATGCATATCAGTCTGATCTTGGATGAGCCGAAGCACCAAATCTCCTTCCTGAAAGGTTCTGGTTCTGACCCGGTGACTATGATAACGACGAAGATCCTGCTGGTAAATCGCCGATCGGGCGGCTACGATGTCACGCTCTTCATCCAACCGGTCCAAATCATCTTGCCGTGCTGTCTCGTTGTCCGCTTCAACATAAGCCGTGACACGAGGTGAATCATGACGGATATCACTGGGGAGAACCGCCTCCGCTCCATAAACCATGAAGAATGGTGTGTATCCTGTTGATCTGTTGGGTGTTGCATTGATGCTCCATAACACAGATGGTAATTCTTCTACCCAACAACCCGGCGTTCTCTGCAAAGGAACCATGAGCCGAGCTTGATGCCTCTCAAGATTTCTTGATTAGCTCTTTCTGCTTGACCATTGGACTGTGGATGTGCCACTGATGAAACGTCGAGCCGGATGTGCTCCCGTTTGCAGAACTCCTTCATAGCACCTTTGGACAAATTGGTACCATTATCTGTGATAATACTGTGCGGAAAGCCAAACCAGAAAATCACCTTTTTGATGAACTGAACCGCCGTGGCCGCATCACACTTTCTAACAGGTTCTGCCTCCACCCACTTTATAAACTTGTGAACCGCCACTAGGAGGTGGGTCTTCTTATCTTTGGACCTTTTGAAAGGCCCAACCATATCCAGCCCCCAAGTCGCAAACGGCCAAGTAATTGGAATCATTCTCAATTGTTGAGCCGGTACATGAGCACGCCTTGAAAACCTTTGGCAACCATCACATCGTCTGACCAGATCCTCCGCATCAGCATGAGCAGTTAACCAATAAAAACCATGGCGAAACACTTTAGCCACCAGAGACTTTGAACCTGTGTGGTGACCACAATCTCCTTCGTGGATCTCACGCAAAATTCACGGCCTTCTTCAGGAGACACGCAGCGTTGAAAAGCTCCTGATATACTGCAATGATGCAACTCGCCGTTGATGATAGCCATGGACTTGGATCGCCGGATTATCTGCCGGGCTAGAATCTCATCCTCTGGGAACTCACCCCAGTTGTTGTACGCCAGGTAAGGAAGCGTCCAATCTGGAATAACATGAAGAGCCGCCACCAATTGAGCCTCCGGATCAGGAATAGCCAAATCCTCTTCACCAGGGATCTTGACCGACGGGTTGTGCAGCACATCCAGAAAAACATTGGGTGGGACCGGTTTGCGCTGAGAGCCCAGCCGGCTTAAAGCGTCTGCCGCTTCATTTTTCTGCCGATCCACGTGGTCCACCTGATAGCCTTTGAAATAACCTGCGACAGTAGCCACCTCACGAGGATATGCTGCCATGAGTGGGTCCTTGGAGTCCCAAGTGCCAGAAAATTTCTGAGCCATGAGGTCCGAGTCACCGAAGCACTTAACTCGACTTAGATTCATCTCCTTAGCCATCCGGAGACCATGGAGCAAGGCTTCATACTCAGTTGCATTGTTAGTACAAGGGAACATTAAACGGAGAACATAACAAAACTTATCACCTCGTGGGGAAGTTAATACGACTCCATCCCCCGAGCCTTCCAACAGCCTGGATCCGTTAAAATGGATGATCCAATACGTATGATCCGGGTTTTCTTCAGGTGCTTGCATTTCCGTCCAATCATTGATAAAATCAACAAGTGCTTGAGACTTAACCGCTGTCCGAGGCACATACTTCAAACCGTACGGCCCCAGCTCTATGGCCCACTTTGCAATCCTGCCAGTTGCTTCCCGGTTCTGGATGATATCTCGCAAAGGAGCAGAACTGGCCACCGTAATTGAGTGCCCTTGGAAATAATGTTTAAGCTTTTGGCTTGCCATAAAAACTCCATACACCAGCTTCTGCCAATGCGGTTGCCTTTGCTTGGACTCAATGAGCACCTCGCTGATATAATAGACCGGACGTTGAACCGGATGCTCCTTACCTGCCTCCTTTCGCTCCACCACAATAGCTACGCTGACCGCCCGAACATTAGCAGCAACATATAGCAGTAACGGCTCCTTGTCAATGGGAGCGGCAAGGACAGGCGGATTGGCCAATTTCCGCTTTAAGTCCTCAAATGCTTCATCAGCAGCAGAACTCCAGACAAACTGATCCGTCTTTTTCAACATCTGATACAAAGGGATTGCCTTCTCACCCAGGCGACTGATAAACCGTCTTAGCGCAGCAATCTGGCCTGCCAGGCGTTGAACATCGTTGATACACTTCGGTTTAGCCAGGGAGGTTATAGCCGTGATCTTCTCCGGATTAGCCTCAATTCCCTTGTTGGACACTAGAAAACCCAATAGCTTACCCGCTGGTACACCAAAGACACACTTGTCCGGATTAAGCATCATCTTGTATGTTCTCAGGTTATCAAAGGTTTCCTTCAAATCATCAATCAGAGTCTCCTTCTCCCTGTATTTAACCATGATATCATCCACGTAAGCATGTACATTATGGCCAATATGCTTGTGAAGATAATTTTGTACACACCGTTGGTAAGTTGCCTGGGCACTCTTGAGCCCGAAGGGCATAGACACATAGCAGAAGGCTCCAAAGGGAGTTATAAATGCTGTCTTCTAATGGTCCTTAACTGCCATTTTGATCTGATGATAGCCAGAATACGCATCCAAAAAACTTAAACGCTCACAACCCGCCGTAGCATCAATAACTTGATCAATACGGGGGAGGGCAAAAGGATCTGCTGGACAAGCTTTATTAAGATCCGTGTAATCCACACACATGCGCCAGGTGCCATTTTTCTTGAGGACCAGCACCGGATTGGCAAGCCACTCAGGGTGAAAAACTTCAACAATAAAGCCAGCTGCTAAGAGCCTGGATACCTCTTCTCCAATCGCCTTGCGTCTTTCTTCGTTAAACCGGCGGAGGAACTGTTTCACCGGTTTATATTTAGGATCCACATTAAGTGTGTGCTCAGCGAGTTTCCTCGGTACACCTGGCATGTCGGAGGACTTCCATGCAAAAATGTCCCGATTCTCACGGATGAACTCGATGAGCGCGCTTTCCTATTTCGGATCCAAGTTGGCACTGATGCTGAACTGCTTGGACGAATCGCCAGGTACGAAGTCAACAAGTTTTGTTTCTGCTGCCGATTTGAACTTCAGGGCTGGATCATGCTCCGTAGTTGGCTTTTTCAACGGAGTCATGTCCGCCGGATCAACATTGTCTTTATAGTACTTCAACTCCTCGGTGGCACAAACCGACTCTGCATAAGCCGCATCTCCTTCCTCGCATTCCAAAGCGATTTTGCGGCTTCTGTGAACCGTTATTGTCCCCTTGTGACCCGGAATCTTGAGCTGCAAATACACATAACAGGGCCGAGCCATAAACTTGGCGTATGCCGGTCGCCCAAACAGGGCATGATATGGACTTTGGATTTTCACCACTTCAAACGTCAATGTCTCCGACCTGGAATCATGATCATCCCCAAAGGCCACTTCCAGAGCTATCTTACCAACGGGATATGCTGATGTGCCAGGCACTACACCGTGGAATACTGTATTAGACGGTTTGAGATTCTTATCTGTTAGTCCCATACGACGGAAGGTCTCATAGTACAGGATGTTAATGCTGCTCCCTCCATCCATGAGCACCTTGGTGAACTTATAACCTCCCACCTGAGGCGCCACCACCAGAGCCAACTGACCCGGATTATCGACCTGGGGTGGGTGATCCTCTCTGCTCCATATGATTGGCTATTCAGACCAACGTAGATAACGGCGTATGGCCGGTTCAGCAGAGTTGACTGCCCGCCTCTGAACCTTCTGGTCTCGCTTGTCCAAGCTAGTGGTGAAGACATGGTACTGCCCACTACTCGACTGCTTTGGGTTGCTCTGGTAACCTGACTGTTGCTGCTGTTGGTTGTAACCACCCTGGTTGTTCTGACTATTTTGACCATTATGTCCGCCCGGATTACCATTAAATCCTGAACCGGAACTTCCTCCACCGTAACCCGGCCCGGATCCTGAGCCACCGCCAGATTCGTGATCATACCGGAAATTATAAGAATTCTTGAACTCCTGCATAATAAAGCAATCCTTCCAAAGGTGGTTTGATGGTGCCTCCTTCGTCCCATGTCTTGGACAGGGCTGGCTTACCAGATAGTTTAGGCGGTTTGGGTTAGGGTTGGGTGCTCCCTTACGATTTTTCGGCCTACCCTTGCGTCGCTGGCCATTGTCCTATGCGTTGGTATTAGCCACAAAGTCCATGTTACCATTCGCTTTACGCTTGCCTCCTCCGCCATTGCCTACCCAGTGATGCTGCTGACCTTTCGAGATGCTGTTCTTCTTCCCTTTCCCTGTCTTGTCATCATCAGATTCGGGATCCTTGGTACTATCAGAATCAGCATATTTCACCAAAGCGGCCATGAGGGTCCCCATGTCGGTGCAATGACGCTTCATCCATCCCAATTTCAACTTCCGGGGCCCAAACCGGCAGTTGCCTTCTAGGGTTAATACTGCGGTGTCAGCGTTGATGCGGTCTGAGCAGTGAAACACTTGTGAAACCCGTCGCACCAAATGAGTCGTTGATTCTCCTTCCTCCTGGACGCATGCAGCTAAGTCCACTATTGACATAGGCTGTTTACAGGTATCCTTGAAATTGCTGATAAACCGGGCTCGTAATTGGGCCCATGAACTGATAGAATTAGCTGGCAAGCTTTTTAACCAAGTACGGGCCGTTCCTTCAAGCATCATGGTGAAGTATTTTGCACACGCCGTGTCATCCACATCAAGCATCTCCATGGCCATCTCATAGCTCTCCACCCATGTCTCTGGAGGTTGATCCGCCATGTAATTTGGTACCTTGCGCGGGCCATTGAAATCCTTGGGCAGGCGCACGTTGCGTAAAGAGGGGATAAGGCAAGGCACCCCCAAAGAACTAGAAGTAACACCAGGTTCGATCAAGATGGTTGGATGAACCGGCGTGAGCTGCCGAGCCTGATGATGTGCGGCTAACTCGGCCTCCCTGCGCGCTCGGGCCCGGTTCACCACTTCCTGAGCGTCATCGGCACCACCCGTCGGGTTGTTGCCATGGGGTGCTCCACGTCGTTCATTACTCGACACTGCTGGTTCATCCATATGTCTGCTATACCTCCGGCTTGGACGGCGGGGTCGAGTGGATCCGGTCGCGGCTGTACGAGTAAGCTGTCCTCAGAAGTTCCTTGACCCGTCGCGTCTCTACTGCCTGCGGCGAGTCACCTTCAATCGGAATGGCCTCCAGCCGTGCAGCAGCGGCAACAAGATTGTCCATTGGGTTGGAGTAGTGACCCGGAGGTGTTAGAGCATCCTGAGTTATAACGGTGTTTTGACAAGGCGGGTCCATCTGACGAGGCTGAACCGGTGCACCGGTCCCAGGGGCTTCTGCCCGGTTCCCCTCCAGCGGATTGCCGGCTCTTGGTCCTGGAGTGTTGAAAAGGTCTCTGGCCTCGAAAACTGGAGGTAAGCGGGATCGGTGCTTCCTCCTCATGACTTCATGCGACACGCTCCGGTCCAACATAAGCCTGTAGGCCTGTGCGTCTAAAGCGGCCCGCTCTGCGACCATCCTGGTGTCCTCAGCCGCCAGATCCGCCTTGGCCTGGGTGATCTGTTCCTTTACCTTTGCAATCTCCGTGTTGTGAACGTCCTGATCTGGCGGATTAACTTCCGCCTTAAGCACAGCCAACGCATCAAATAGTTCTGATAGAACCTGAGCCGGCGGGCGCACAGGGCCTCCTGCCCGGCAGCCGTCGCCGGTGCTGAACCGGAGATCGTTGCCGCAGCTGTCGAAGAATGAAGCGCTGCTTGTGTTTCGGCCAAGAATATTCCAACCCGGTTAGGCAGATCAGAGGGGTCTGGAATACTGTCGCCATTGGAACAGCTCCCAATCCGGCCATCTTGTAGCTGATAAAGAGATTTGGTTTCTCCGATCGAAGATTCGTCACCGGAACAAACGATAGTCGCCCCGCAAAATTCTGATCCGTCCTCATAACTTCCTCCATGGATGACTCCCACGAAGGCACGTTTCATGGCCGGTTTAACCCGGGCGGATTGCGCACGCTGAGCCATCTCGACGAGGTTGGTGTATATGTCCGGCTCAGGGCCCGGTTCACCGATCTTGCCAATGAAAACGTGAATGCTACCAAAGGGGACCCGGTACCCGTACTCAATTGAGCCGGCCTCGGGGCCCCAGCCTGCGTCGTCGATTTAGAGCTTGCCGCGACGACTCTTAGTCATCCGGCCTACAGCGTAGCCCTCGAGTCCTTCAAAGCAGCCATCCAAGAACCGGAAACCATCGTGCGATAGCCCCACGGTGGGCGCCAACTGTCGTGGTTTTGTCACGGCAGATGTCCTAGAGAAAGGATTTAGTCGTGGAGCCATCGCGACAGGTTAGCTTGAAGGGGTTAAAGCGGACACAAGGACGCAAGAGAGTTTATACTAGTTCAGCCCCTTCGATGAAGGTAAAAGCCTACGTCTAGTTGTGATCGAATTGATGGGGTTTCGATGACTAGGGAGCAAACAAGCTTCGCCTATGTCTCGAGTTGTTGTCCGTTGTCCTTGAACCGCCGCCGGGTCGTCCCCTTATATACACGGGTGACTCTCGTCGGCTTACGGAGTCCCAATACCGGCTCATAGATGTGTCCCGTTTGGTCTCTTCTTATTCCTAACTTACAATACAAGTTAACTACTAACGCCGGTTTACGGTTGCAGGCCTTGAGCCGACCATGGGCCTTGAGCCCTCCTCTGTCTTCTTGGGCTTTAACTTACTTAACTACTGACGAAGTTAACCCGGCCCAGATAGGCCGGTTTACGCCCAGTAGTAATATCCCCAACAGATGACAAAAGGGAACAACGTATGTTATTATGCGCTTTTACCGATAAAGATCTTCGTAGAATATGTAGGAACCAATATGAGCACCCAGGTTACGCTATTGTTTATTGACCAGAGATGTGTCTCGTTCATGTCTACATAGTTCTCGAACCCGTAGGGTCCGCACACATAACTGTCGGTGGGAACGACACCTATGGGATCACAAGAATCCCTACTACGGCTGCGGGGCGCGGGGTCGTGAGAAGAGCGGATCAAACAGATAGCACATGGTTCGTTTATCTAGGTTCGGGCCGCGAGGATGCGTAAAACTCTACTCCTGCTTTGGTGGATTGTATATCTGTGTTCTTGAGCCAGCTATGGGGCGTGAGGAGCTCCAAAAAGCCGAATCCTCCTCCTGGTCGCCTCGGGCCTCCTTTTATAGGAAAGGGGTTGCCACAGTGGCACATAGGAGGTGGAAAGGGAACAGTGATGTGAGGTTATCCCTCGCATTACATGACAACACGCATTTAATGCGTCTTGCCCAGGTGTCCTTGCTTTATCGGGGACGGGGGAGAGCCCTGTCTCGTCCGTCGCTGCTCCCTCTCGTGTCGACACGCGCCCTGGCCAGCGGCGCCCGTGGTGCCATGTAGGCAGGCAGGCAGCGGAGGTGGCGCAGTGGTGGGTCTCCACGAAGATCCGCATGCCGCCACACAGGTGTCTGCCCAGCATGCGAACAATGGTGGAGGTTCGACTGGCGTGGGCCTGATGGTGGCCCTACGGGTGTTCTTGGCAAGGGCCTTGCCGGGGCCCCGCAAGGGTCTTGCCGTGGCGCCTGCCGTCATCCCTGGCAAGGCTCTTGCCGGGGCCTTGTGGTCCTCCTTGGCTGGGATCCCGCCAAGGATCATCATCTTCTAAAGGGTGTATCTGATCATGAATGTCTTCACAAAGATCTGCATGCCACCACGGGGATGTCTCCCGAATCCTTGCCCCATGGGGGCAGTGGACTCAAGGGTGACTCATTCCGTAGGTGTGGGGCGAGCTGCCATGGCAAGGGTCTTGCCGGGTTTTCTAAAACTGCCTCCCGGCAAGGATCTTGTAGGGGGGGTCCGCTTCGTCCCCTTTGCTCTTTGTGGTCTTGGTCTTGGCGTCGTTCTGCTCCTCCTGAGCTTTGGCCTTACCTTGGCTCACCTCCCTTGCCTTGCTTAGTGTGGTGGTGCCCGTGGCTCAGACTCCCCGTGCACAGTTATAGGGGTACAAAAAGTGTACCCCTCTTTTTGTACACCGACAGGAGCCCCCGGGCCTGGGCCACACGTAAGCGCAATCGCGTCGTTGGGCTAGGCCCAAAAATAGTGCGCGGGCAGGCGGGGCGGTTTTTACCGCGGTCAGTTTCTTCGCGTGATGTGCTTCCCACGCTTCCCGCGCATGGCGCGGCGTGGGGAGGCGTGTGTGACGTGGGCGGCATGCGTGAGGCTGAGCTCTGCATGCATGTGTCACGTCGCAGTAAAGGGGGTGGTTTGCGCCCTCCCCATAAACGGAGGGAGGCGTGGAGACGCGGCCCATTTACTGAACGGGGCTGAGGCGTGGTCTTCAAGGCGTCCACTCCCTACGATCACGGGGTGGGGGAAGGTTGCCTCACCCGTCACCTAGGTCCTGCACGCCTGCCACGTGGCTCTCATGCGCTTGGGGTGGCGAATGGTGGAGGCGGGAAACCGGGCCACCGCGGGCTGGGGCGGCGGGTCGGTCCCAGTTCCCTGCGCCTTCCGCGTCTTGATTGGCTGAGCGGGGTGGCCAAGCCCCCACCCCATTCCTTTATAAAGAGCGGGAGGGGGATGGCGTCCCGCATTCCTTCATCTCCTCCTTCCTTCAGCTCCTGCTCCCCTCTTCCATCCACCATGGAGAGAGGGAATCCTGGTCCTTCAACGGTGGCGGCGAGGGTCGCCGCTCGACAACGCGTCCCTCCTTCTCCTCCGCCAGCAGTGGGCGAGGCCGAGGCGCTCGGGGAAGAGGAGGACGGGGCGGCGCGCCGGCCTCGCCTCCGCCAGCAGTTCCTCCCCCCATGGAGGGCCATGTTGGGGATGACCCTTGCGAGTTCTTCGTCAGGCTGCGCCGGCTGCCTCACCATCGCCTTCGTCTCCCGACTCCATTCACGCGGGAGATGGAGCTGGATCCGCCGGAGTTCCTGCGGCTGCACATGAGGGGCTGTGGGATCAGCAGCACGCGGGTTCGCATCGACTTCCCAGCCCATCACGGGATGTATCTTTGTCAAGAATGGAAGACATTCGCTCATATCCACCGCTTGACGGAGGGGCTCACTCTCCATTTCAAGCTGATGGAGGGTGGCCTTCTCTCCGTCAAGGTCTTCGGGTGCTTTGGGACCCATGCAAGGTGCTGTGTGGAGAGCTCTTCTGATATTGAAGACTCCTCCTCGGGCGGGAGTGACGAGGAGAACAGCTGCAGCGACGACGCGGGTAGTAGGCGGCAGGATGACGGGTCCAATTAGGTGTCGGGTGCAGCTCCGTGTGGCACCGGCGACCCCATCATCCGCGTCGCCGGCTCCCTCAACTTCTCGGGGTCGTCTCCTTGGGCGGTTGGCATTGGGAGGCTGCGGAAGAGGAAGAGGGCGGGCGGCAAGGCCGTCAAGTCGGGGTACGCAGGCACCGACGCCTTCGACGCGTGCTGAAGTCCTGCCGCCTCGTCTTCGAGCTCTGCTTCCGGCGCCACCATCACCATCCAGCCTTTGGACGGCCACCAAGATGTTCTCTTGGTGTCTTCTTCCACCCGTAGCTCGTCTAGGCACTCCTTTTGTCTCATTCGCCTCCTTGACCTGCCTCTTGAGGAGAGGGACAAGAAAGGGATTACAGGCACCTTATCTGTTTTTAGTTTGTAAGCCTTCGGGCCTTTGTTGAATTTAAAGCTTGTAATCCCATAATTCATGTTTTTCATTCCCTATGGATTGTACATGAGTGGAATGTTTTTAATGAAAAAGGGATGCTTGCCGGGTCATTTGTTTGCGGGTGGAACCCACAACAAGGAGTAAATCCTTGATATCTTCAAGATAAACATTTCCTTACCCAGCAACAGGCCTTGCCGTCTCCCCACTTCGCTCGACCTTCCTCACGCCTTTGGCGGAGGCAGGGATGAGGCAGGTTCTGGCTCCTTGTTTCATCCTTTCGCTGCCGTGACTACAACCAAACTTGACCCCAGGAACGAGACCTAGGGCCTAGAGTTTTGGGAGCACGGTAGCTTAGGGGAAAACGAGGTTTCACATACCTCAGTCCATAATGCAGTGCATGATAAGGGATGAAGAACTTATCTGAAGATGCAGCCCCGGGCAACCCTGGTTCACGATGGGTGAATCTTTGCTCTTACAGCCCCCGGCAATGCTGGCTTGCCGGGGGCTAGATGCTGGTCTGTTCATCTTCTTTTCCTCCCCAAGTGGTTCGGCATAGATATCCGTGTGTCTTGTGAACCAAAGAAGACAAAAGAAAGACAAAGAGACACACACTCGACCTCTAAGTGATGGGTTAGTCGCTGCTAAGCACTATCAACCCTAACCAAGGACGAGACTCGACCTAGCATGCATGTTATAACTTAGGGCGGCAACGCTTCATTTTATGCTCAGGGTCTGCGCCTGGCTTTGTACAGAGGGTTACATGCATCATCGGCAATGCTTGTACAAAAGGAGGCTTGCCGGGGGGCCCGGCAAGCCACGCCTCATGGGTAAAACTTGCGAAGATGCTCAATGTTCCAGGAGTTACTCACCGGAACGGCATCTTCGGTCTCCAGGCGGACTGCGCCGGGCCTGGTGACTCGTATTACCCGATAAGGGCCTTCCCACTTGGGCGTCAACTTGTTGGAATTCTTGGCCGATTGAACGCGCCGAAGAACAAGGTCGCCTTCCTCAAGGCTTCGAGCATGAACCTTGCGGCTATGGTAGCAGCGCAAGGCTTGCTGGTAGCGTGCTGCTCTCACAGCCGCCCGAAGAAGATCTTCCTCAAGGAGCATTGCATCATCTTGCCGCAGTTGCTCTTGCTCAAGCTCATCATAAGCGAGCACTCGAGGTGACCCGTATCTGAGTTAAGTGGGGAGAACTGCTTCTGCCCCGTATACCAGGGCAAAGGGTGTCTGGCCGGTGTCTTGATTTGGCGTCCTCTTGATCGACCAAAGAACCGTCGGCAACTCATCAATCCAGCGCCTTCCACTCTTGTGCAGCCTTTCAAAGGTCTTGGTCCTTAAGCCTCGTAGTACATCAGCGTTTGCCCTCTCAGCTTGACCATTGCATCGTGGGTGAGCAACAGAAGCGAAACAGACTTTGCTGCCGAGGTCTTGGATATATTGCATGAAGGTGCGGCTTGTGAACTGTGTGCCGTTGTCGGTGATGACCCTGTTGGGTACACCAAAACAGCACACTAGTCCCTTGAAGAACTTGACGGCTGACTGAGCTGTGACCTTCCTCACTGCCTCCACCTCCGGCCACTTTGTGAACTTGTCGATTGCAACGTACAAGTACTCAAAGCCCCCGACAGCGCGGGGGAAAGGGCCCAGTATGTCGAGCCCCCAGACCGAGAAGGGCCAGGAGAGAGGAATGGTTTGAAGGGCTTGAGCTGGATGATGAAGCTTCTTTGAATGGAACTGACACGCTTCACACCTGGTGACTAGTGTCGTCGCATCCTGGAGGGCGGTGGGCCAGAAGAAGCCTTGCCGAAATTCCTTGCCGGTAAGGGCCCTTGACCCGATGTGGGATCCACATATGCCTTCGTGTATCTCTGCCAAAAGCTCCAGTCCTTCCTCCCGAGGGATACACTTCAATTTTACACTATTCGGCCTCTTTCTGTACAGGACGTCATCGACGAACTGGTACATGGTAGTGCGACGGCTACTTTTTCCGCTTCTTCCTGCTCTTCAGGAAGTTCCCCTGTTTGGAGGAATTGGACGGTATGCTGTGCCCACGCTAGAGCCTGGGGCTCGACGGCGAGGACTAAAGGCATTTCCTCCGCTATAGGGGCGGCTGTCTCAACGGCAAGAGCTTGACGCTCCGGTGGAGCTAGCCGTCCCGTGGCAGGCTCAGCGTCCCCAGTAACATCCTTGCCGGCGGCTCAGGGGAGCTCGCCGGGAAAGTACTTGCTGGGTCCTGATTTCCTCCTCTTGTTCTGCTCTCTTGATGGATCAACGGATGGCTGAGTTAGCTGGAGCACAAAGGTACCTGGTTCCATAGGTAGCTTGAGAGCAACGCGTTTTGACAGGTAAGCGGCGATATCATTCTCCGCTCGCGGAACGTATTCAGCCTATATACCGTCGAAACGCTCTTCCAGCTTTCTCACTTCATTGACATAGGCCTTCATCAACGGGCTCTGATAGTCCTTGTTGACATGCTTGACGACGAGCTGCGAGTCGCCCCTGACGATGAGCTTCTTGATTCCGAGGTCCGCCGCGATCATAAGACCGGCAAGCAGTCCTTCGTACTCTACCGTATTGTTTGTTGACGCCTACCTGGGGAAGTGCATCTGGATCATGTACTTGAGCTGCTCTCCGGTGGGCGCGACAAGCAGTACGCTAGCCCCGGCGCTGTGTAAGGAGAAAGCTCCATCAAAGTACATGATCCAACTGCAACTTGCCTCCTTGCCGGGGAGAGCAGTCTCTTGGGCTTCTTCGTCAGGCATTGCGGTCCACTCTGCAATGAACTCCGCCAGGACTCGGCTCTGAATCGTCGAAGTACTTTCAAACTTGAGGCCAAAGCTGGACAGCTCAAGTGCCCATTCCACAATTCTTCCCGTTGCATCTGGATTGTGCAATATCCGGTGCAGAGGGAGGCGAGTGACGACAGTGATCTCGTGTGCCTGGAAGTAGTGACACAGCTTCCTCGAGGCCATAAGAAGGCCGAAGAGCAGTTTCTGCACGCCGGAGTACCTTGATCTAGCTCCCTGCAGGAGGGAACTAACAAAGTAGACCGGGTGCTGCATCATTTTCTTCTTTGGCGGCACTTCAACTGGCTGTGTCGTCTCTGCATTGGTGGTGTCGGGCTCTGTCGCTGCCATTAACTCGTCATCAACCTCTCTCTGCGCCACTAGTGCGGCGCTGACCACCTAGTTCGTTGCCGCTAGGTATAGGAGCAACGGCTCATGTGGCCTAGGCGCAACTAGTATTGGCGGGGAGGAGAGATACTTCTTCAAATCTTGCAATGCTGCTTCGGCTTCTGGTGTCCACTCAATCGGGCCCGCCTTTTTCAGGATCTTGAAAAAGGGAAGGGCGCACTCGGCAGACATGGAAATGAATCTGCCCATGGCGGCGACGCAACCAGCAAGTCGACGCACATCCTTGATTTGCTTGGGTGCTTCAATCTACTCTATAGCTTTGATCTTGTCCGGATTGGCCTCTATCCCACGCTGTGATATAAAGAACCCAAGAAGCTTGCCGGACTGGACACCAAAGACGCACTTCTCAGGGTTCAGCCTGAGATTGATCTTGTGCAGGTTTGCAAATGTTTCTTGCAAATCCGGTATGAGGGTTGCCCTGTCCTTGGTTTTGACCACTATGTCATCCATATAAGCTTCCATATTTCTATGGAGCTAGGGTTCAAAACCAATCTGGACCGCCCTTGCAAACGTCGAACCAGCACTCTTCAGCCTGAAAGGCATCCGCATGAAACAATACGTACCACATGGGGTGATGAATGTTGTTTTCTCCTCGTCTTCTCTTGTCATGAAGATCTGGTGGTAGCCAGAGTAGGCATCGAGGAATGACAACAGATCACACCCAGTTGTGGAGTCAACAATCTGGTCGATGCGTGGCAACGGGAAGGGGTCCTTAGGACAAGCCTTATTGATATCTGTGTAATCAATACACAGCCTCCACTTCCCATTAGCCATGCGCACTACAACCGAATTGGCCAACCACATTGGATGGAGCACTCCTCTTACCAAACCCGCTGCTTCCAGTTTCCGGATCTCCTCTGTGATGAACTCTTGTCGTTCCAAAGCTTGCTTTCTGACCTTCTACTTGACGGGCCGCGCATGAGGACAGACAGCAAGGTGGTGCTCAATCACCTCCCTGGGAACGCCGGGGATGTCGGAAGCTTGCCATGCAAACACATCGACATTCGCCCGCAGGAAGGTGACGAGCGCGTCTTCCTATTTGTCGTCAAGGGTGGAGCTTATGGTGAAAGCCCCTCCCGTGCCGTCCTCATTGACAGAAACCTTCTTGGTTCCCGGCGGTATGGCCCTGGGCTTCTTGTTTCCGCCGGTGGAGCTCTCTGGCACGTCCTCGATGAGAGCGCTACACTCCGAAGAGGTGCGCTTGCCGGGGTGGGTGTCCGAGGTCTCACCCGTCCTCTTCTTCTTCTTCCCTCCCGGGGTCCTAGCGGCAGGAGCAAGTGCCCTAGTGGCGGCAGCTGCTGCAACTGCTTGCTGGTATAGTTGGTCAGCGCAAATCAGCGCATCTTTATTATCGGAGGGGATGGTGATGATCATCACAGGTCCTGGCATCTTCAGGGTGTTCTAGGCATAGTGTGACACCGCCCTGAACTTGGACAGCGCTGGGCGGCCAAGGATCCCGTTGTAAGGCAAGGGGATCTTGGCAACATCAAACACATTCATCTACGTCCTGTAGTTCAGATTGCTTCCAAAAGTCACGGGCAGCGTGACCTTTCCCTCAGGTTGGCTTCTTACCGGGTTGACCCCCTGAAACGTGCCCGTCTCTTCGAGGTCTCCATCAAGAATCTGCAGTTTCTCGATCACGGCAGGCGAGACCAAGTTCAGACCGGCCCCGCCATCGACTAGCATCTTTGTCACCTTGAGGTTGCATATTATTGGTGAAACCAACGATGGCAAGCACCCGACCGCAGTAGTGCGATCAGGGTGATCCTCGGTGTCAAAAACGATAGGTGTGCTGGACCACTTCAGCGGCCTTTGGGCATCAAACGACGGCTCTACCGCTATAATCTCTCGCGCCCACTGTTTAAGCTGGCACTGAGAAGTATGCAGCGAGGCGCCGCCGTCGACGCACATGGCCTTTGTAGCTTTCTGAAACTCTTGGTCGCCGGATTCGTCATCCTCTTGGTGATCGTCGCCTTCTGGCTTTTTGTCACGGCCCCGGGCGGGCCTCTCCTGTTGTTTATCCTTGCCGCGACGGCCCGCCTGGCCATCACGCTTCTCGCCAGACCCCTCAGCACCGTCTTGGCCCATCTCCTTGTCCCGCCTCTCATATTCAGCCCTCTGCTTCTCAGCGAGGAGCTCAACCTGTCGGCAGTCTTGAAGAGCAAGGCCGTTGGTGCGATGGATCTTGCAGTATCGCTTGTCGGAGTTTCCTGGCTTCTTGGCAACCAACAAGGCCCGGCAGGCGACACATCCGGCAATTTCCTTGACGGGGTCATCTGCCTTGGTTTTCTTGGTGGAGCCGGTGTCACCAGATCCCTCGACGGCAAGCACGGCTTTACCTTTGCGCTTCCTGTTGCGGTGCCGGCCCTTCTTCGCCGGGGCGGCAGTATCTTCATCTGAGGAGTCTGTTTCCATGCCGGCGTCTTCGCCGGGGTACTTCCTTCCCTCTTCAGCCCGGGCACATCTGTCAGCAAGAACATAGAGTTCTGCTACATCTCTCACCTTGTTCATTGCCAGCTCTTCGCGCATCTTGCGGTTACGAACGTTCTGATGGAACGCGCTAATGATGGCGGTAGGGTGAACATCAGGGATAGTGTACTGTATCCGGCTGAACCTCTGTATATACTTGCGGAGACTCTCGCCTCCCTTCTGGGGAATGACATGCAGGTCGCTCGCTTGGCCATGGGCTTGGTGGCCTCCAGTAAAGGCGCCCACAAACTCATGGCACAAATCTGACCAGGAGGAAATAGAGTCTACCGGCATGTGCATCAACCATGACATGGCATTGGGTTTAAGAGCCAACGGAAAGTAATTCGCAAGCACCTTATCGTCGCGGACTCCGGCAGCTTGCATCGCAATGGTGTAGATGCTGAGGGACTCGGACGGGTGGGTCTTGCCGCTGTACTTTTCGCCCACGTTAGGTTTGAAGGTGCGTTGAGTGGGCCACTGGAACTGCCGCAGCTCACGGGTAAAAGCCGGACAGCCTACCTCGTAAGGTAGGCCTCCAGAGCTCTCCGGTGCCGGGTGGTGCACAGCACGCCCTGCTCGCCTGTCTGACTGGTGGCGCACTCCGCGCCGGCGCTCGATAGTGGTTCGAGCGTATTCATGTTCTTGTTCCCGAAGGACTTGGCGCTGGTCACAGTGGGTCCGCGGGTCGGACGACGCTATGGAGATTTCGTCGCCCATAACATCGCGACGGGCTGGCGTCCGTGGTACCGGGCGAGTGCACTGTGGTCGCGGCGCCGCCGGCTTTCCTGCCACTGGTACGTGGGACTCCGTCGGAGCGTCGACCCGGGGGCTCCACCAGACTCGGTTCGTCTTTGTTGGCCACCGCAACAAAGCTTTGGATAGTGGCTCTCCATTCGTCGAGATTCCCCGTAGTGGGAGGAAAATCGAGGAGCAACTGCGCGCGCGCCAGGGCTTCTGCTGGCGTTGGTGGTAGTGAAACCAGCACGGATCGCGACGCGCTTTGACTTCTGACCATGTCAGAAGGAGCTCTATCATGACCCCGCGGTCGCATGCCATCTTCACCAGCGCCTCGGCGAGCGGGCAGGTCTTCTACCTCCCGGGAGTGGCGCTCGGGGCTCTTCCCACGGTGATGCCCGGGTCTTCGGCGTGATTACGCCGTTCGTTGCACTCCGCTTGAGAGGAGCGCGCCATCGGCACCAGCGTGGGAGTCTTGGAGGCCCTCGCATCGCCTTCGGGTGGCGTGGCAGCGATCTTGGAAGGCCCCGCGCCACCCGCGGAGGGCCTGGCTCCGTCTTTGGATTTGGCGGCATGCGGCCCGTTACCAGGCGCACGAACATCACCGCCTCCCAAACTCCGGCTATTGGGACGGTGTTGGTGTTCGCGAACGGCGCCCCGGGTCCTTTCTGCGACCGGTCCGCTGCTCGCCCGCGTCGGGACGGGATGTCCAGCTTCCGACGGGCCAACCGCCACCGTCGTCTTCTTCTTGGGTGCCATGACGATGAAGAAGCGTCGAACTAACTGCTAGAGCCGATTCTCACAACTGCGCACCCCTTCCAGGCGCGCCAAAGATGTCGATGGGAACGACACCTATGGTATCACAAGAATGCCTACTACGGTTGCGGGGCACGGGGTCGTGAGAAGAGCGGATCAAACAGATAGCACACGGTTCGTTTATCCAGGTTCGGGCCGCGAGGATGCCTAAAACCCTACTCCTGCTTTGGTGGATTGTATATCTGTGTTCTTGAGCTAGCTATGGGGTGTGAGGAGCTCCAAAAAGCCGAATCATCCTCCTGGTCGCCTCGGGCCTCCTTTTATAGGAAAGGGATTGCCACTGTGGCACACAGGAGGTGGAAATGGAACAGTGATGTGAGGTTATCCCTCACATCACTGTTACATGAGAAGGCGCATTTAATGCATCTTACCCAGGTGTCCTTGCTTTATCGGCGACGGGGGAGAGCCATGTCTCGTCCGTCGCCGCTCCCTCTCGTGTCGACACGCGCCCTGGCCAGCGGCGCCTGTGGTGCCATGTAGGTAGGCAGGCAACTGAGGTGGCGCAATGGTGGGTCTCCATGAAGATCCGCATGCCGCCACGCAGGTGCCTGCCCAACTAGCTGGGTCAGCAGTTGCATGCGAACGGCGGTGGAGGTTCAACTGGCGTGGGCCTGATGGTGGCCCTACGGGTGTTCTTGGCAAGGGCCTTGCCGGGGCCCCGACAAGGGTCTTGCCGTGGCGCCTACTGTCATCCCCGGCAAGGCTCTTGCCGGGGGCCTTGTGGTCCTCCTTGGCTGGGATCCCGCCAAGGACCATCATCTTCTAAAGGGTGTATCCGATCTTGAATGTCTTCACAAAGATCTGGATGCCACCACGGGGATGTCTCCCGAATCCTTGCCCCATGGGGGCAGTGGACTCAAGGGTGACTCACTCCGTAGGTGTGGGGCGAGCTGCCACGACAAGGGTCTTGCTGGGTTTGCTAAAACCGCCTCCCGGCAAGGATCTTGCCGGGAGGGTCCGCTTCGTCCCCTTTGCTCTTTGTGGTCTTGCTCTTGGCGTCGTTCTGCTCCTCCTGAGCTTCGGCCTTACCTTGGCTCACCTCCCTTGCCTTGCTCAGTGTGGTGGTGCCCGTGGCTCAGACTGCCCGTGCACAGTTATAGGGGTACAAAAAGTGTACCCCTCTTTTTGTACACCGACAATAATGTTCGATGATGACTTGTATTATGAGTTATGTGATTTGATGACCAAAGCTTCTTTGGAGTCCCGGATGAGTTCACGGATATGACGAGGTGTCTTGAAATGGTCGAGAGGTAAAGATTCATATGTTGGAAGGTTGCATTTGGACATCGGAATGGTTCCGAGTGGTTTGGGCATTTTTCCGGAGTACCGGGAGGTTACCGGAACTCCCGGGAGAAGTTATGGGCCTTATAGGCCATAAGAGGGAAGCACACCAGCCCTCTTGGGCTGGAGGCCCATTAGGACTAGGAGAAGGGGGCCGGCCCCCCCGTTCCTTCTCCTTGTCCCTTCCCCCTTTCCTACTCTATGTGGGAGGTGGAATCCTACTAGGACTAGGGAGTCCTAGAAGGACTCCACACCTTGGTGCGCCCCGTAGGGCCAACTGGCTTTCCCTCTCCCTCCTTTATATACGGAGGAAAGGGGCACCCCAAAGACAGACAAGTTGATCTTTTAGCCATGTGCGTTGCCCCCCTCCACAGTTACGCACCTCGGTCATATCGTTGTAGTGCTTAGGCGAAGCCCTGCGTCGATAACTTCATCATCACCGTCACCACGCCATCGTGCTGAGGAACTCACCCTTGGCCTCAGCTGGATCAAGAGTACGAGGGACGTCAACGAGCTGAACGTGTGCTGATCGCGGAGGTGTCGTGCATTAGGTACTTGGATCGGTTGGATCATGAAGACATTTGACTACATCAACCACGTTCCTAAACGCTTCCGCTTTCGGTCTATGAGGGTACGTACACACACTCTCCCTGTCGTTGCTATGCATCTCCTAGATAGGTCTTGCGTGATCGTAGGTATTTTTTTTGAAATACTGCATTCCCCAAAAGTGGCATCTGAGCCAGGTCTATGCATAGATGTTATATGCACGAGTAGAACACAAAGAGTTGTGGGCGATAATAGTCATACTGCTTACCAGCAATGTCTTACTTTGATTCGACGGTATTGTTGGATGAAGCGGCCTAGAACGACATTACATGACCGCGTTCATGAGACTGGTTCTACTGACGTGCTTCACACACATGTGGCTAGTGGGTGTCTGTTTCTCCAACTTTAGTTGAATCGAGTTTGACTATGCCCTGTCCTTGTTGAAGGTTACAGCAGCACACTTGACGAAAAATCATTCTGGTTTTGATATGTAGGTAAGAACGGTTCTTGCTAGAAGCCTGTAGTAGCCATGTAAAACGTGCAACATCAAAGTAGAGGACGTCTAACTTGTTTTTGCAGGGCATGTTGTGATGTGCTATGGTCAAGACGTGATGACATATAAATTGTTGTATGAGATGATCATGTTTTGTTAAAGTTATCAGCAACTGGCAGGAGCCTTATGGTTGTCTCTTTATCGCATAAGATGCAAGCACCATATAATTGCTTTACTTTATCGCTATGCGATAACAGTAGTTGCAAAAGCAATAGTTGGCGAGATGACCATGTGACGACACGTGATAAAGATCAAGATGATGGATATCATGGTGTCATGCCCGTGACGATGGAGATCATGACGACACTTTGGAGATGGCGATCAAAGGCACACGATGATGATGGCCATATCATGTCACATATTTTGATTGCATGTGATGTTTATCTTTTATGCATCTTATTCTGCTTAGTACGATGGTAGCATTATGAGATGATCCCTTACTAAAATTTCAAGGTATAAGTGTTCTCCCTGAGTATGCACCATTGCGACAGTTCTTCGTGCTGATACACCACATGATGATCGAGTGTGATAAGCTCTATGTTCAAATACAATGGGTGCAAGCCAGTTTTGCTCACGTGGAATACTCGGGCTAAACTTGATGAGCCTAGCATATGAATATATGGCCTCAGAACACTAAGACCGAAAGGTCGAACGAGAATCATATAGTAGACATGATAAACATAGTGTTGTTCACCATTGAAAGCTACTCCATCTCACATAATCATCGGACATGGTTTAGTCGATATGGTTCACGTGATCGTTTAGATGACTAGAGGGGTGTCTATCTAAGTGGGAGTTCTTAAGTAATATGATTAATTGAACCTTAATTTATCATGAACTTAGTACCTCATACTATTTGCATATGTATGTTGTAGATCAATAGCTTGCGTATAGCTCCTCTGTTTTATTTTTAACATGTTCCTAGAGAAAACTAAGTTGAAAGATGATAGTAGCAATGATGTGGACTGGGTACGTGATCTGAGGATTATCCTCATTGCTGCATAGAAGAATTATGTCCTTGATGCACTGCTAGGTGTCAGACCTATTGTAGGAGCTGATGCTGACGTTATGAACATTTCGCAAACTCGGTATGATGACTACTTGATAGTTTAGTGCAGCAAGCTTTACGGCTTAGAACCGGGACTTCAAAAACGTTTTGAACGCCACATAGCATATAAGATGTTACAAGAGCTGAAATTGGTATTTCAGACTCATGCCCAAGTTGAGAGGTATGAGAGCTCTGAAAAGTACATTGCCTACAAGATGGAGGAGAATATATAGCTCAACCAGTGAGCATGTGCTCATAATGTCTGAGTACTACAATCGCTTGAATCGAGTGGGAGGTAATCTTCTAGATAAGATAATGATTCACAGAGTTCTCTAGTCGCTATCTCCAAGTTACTGGAACTTCATGATGAACTATAATATGCAAGGGATGACGAAAATGATTTCCTGAGCTCTTCGCAATGCTGTAATCGACGAAGGTAGAAATCAAGAAAAGCATCAAGTGTTGATGGTTGATGTCGGTGTCAAAACCGGTGGATCTCGGGTAGGGGGTCCCGAACTGTGCGTCTAAGGCGAATGGTAACAGGAGGCGGGGGACACGATGTTTACCCAGGTTCGGGCCCTCTCAATGGAGGTAATACCCTACGGCCTGCTTGAATGATCTTGATGATATGAGTATTACAAGAGTTGATCTACCACGAGATCGTAGAGGCTAAACCCTAGAAGCTAGCCTATGGTATGATTGTTGTTGTCCTACGGACTAAACCCTCTGGTTTATATAGACACCGGAGGGGGCTAGGGTTACATAGAGTCGGTTATGAGGAAGAAGAACTACATATTTGTATTGCCAAGCTTGCCTTCCACGCCAAGGAGAGTCCCAGCCGGACACGGGACGAAGTCTTCAATCTTGTATCTTCATAGTAGAACAATCCGGCCAAAGGATATAGTCTGGCTGTCCGGAGACCCCCTAATCCAGGACTCCCTCAGTAGCCCGTGAACTAGGCTTCAATGACGATGAGTCCGGCGTGCAGATTTGTCTTCGGCATTGCAAGGCGGGTTCTTCCTCCAAATACTCCATAGAAGATTTTGAACACGAGTATAGTGTCCGACTCTGCAAAACAAGTTCCACATACCACCGTAGAGAGAATAATATTTCCACAAATCTAATCTGCTGACACGTTTGACATCATGACATCATGCCATGGCCCGGTCATTATTTGAACTATTTTCTCGACCAACACTGCACATATCGCGAGGCAGTTTTCTTGACACGTCTTGTCGAAGCAGAGATCGTGTCCCCCTTATTACGGGATTATCATCAATACGGACGTGGGTAACCCAATCGTGCCCATTGGTATGACTCCTCGATTTTAGGCAAGTCCCAAACGACCACAAGGAGGACGCTTGATATTCACCCTCTTTATAAAGAGGCCAAGGTCTGTCTTTTTTCCCTCTCGTACTCGATCGAATCCTTCCCCCGCCTCGAGTTCCAACACCCAAGGATCAGGTCAGGCGCTTCGGACATTCAACCATGTCTGGATCCAACCTTCAAGGTCGGTGGACACCTTCCTCTGTCACAGAGGAAGACATCTAGAAGCTAAGAGATGCCACGTATTTGACCAGCAAAGTCTGGCACAGGCTGCCTGCTCGAGGGCAGGTCATTCCCACTCCCGTACCCGGCGAGAGCGTTATATTCATCTCTCACTTCCTCCGAGGGCTAGGCTTCGCTCTGGATCCCTTTGTTAGGGGGCTCATGTTCTATTATGGGCTGGATTTCCATGACCTGGCCCCGGATTCCCTCCTTCACATCTCGTCGTTCATCGTCGTGTGTGAGGCCTTCCTCCACATTACCCCACACTTCGGCCTGTGGCTCAAGACTTTCAATGTGAAGCCGAAGATGATAGAGGGGCGACACGCATAGTGCGGAGGTGTCGTAATAAGCAAAAGCGCTGATGTTCCGTGGCCAGAGGGTTCCTTCCCAGAGGTGTCCAGTTTATGGCAACGGGAGTGGTTTTATATCACAGCTCCGCGGAGTACCAAGTGGGTGGCCACCCCTGCCTTTCGCTCGGGCCCCCACCACAACTGATGTCATGGATAAACAAGGGGCTGGACTAAGGGCCAGTAAATGATGTGCTGATATTGAAGAGTCGCATCCGAGATCTCCTTGAGAGAGATGTCAGCCTGGTCACGGTAATGCAAGTCATGCTAGTTCGTCGTGCCCCGCCTTGCAAATGTCGACCCCTCCGTATGTGGGAATTCAACTCGGAAGGACCGCGAACTATTCAGCACTTCCTCGGCATGACGCTCGAAGAGATGTACAAATTGTTCTTCGGACCACAAATAAAGTGTCCGGACACCACCGAGGATGCGGGTCTGAGCTGTAATCGCACGGATACCCAAGTAAGTGATCCCTTGGCTGAACACGCTGTCTTTCTATTTATCATAACATCATTCTAAAAAGTCGCTCCATGACCAGGACTGGGTAACAAAGGCGAAGATGATCAGGTGTTCGGCCCCCCTTCCCGAAGGCTCGGCGGATCCAGTACTAGCCACAATGCTCGAGCCGGCGCCTTATCAGGCGCCGTCAAGGGAAGATAAAGGGGCGAATAAAGAGGCTGAAAGCAGGCCTCACTCATTTTTAATCCCATCCGGGGGAATTAGCGCCTCCGCGAAGGAGGATAACTAGGGAGAAGAATCTGAAATTCCCTCCCCCCAAGGAAGGAAGAGGACCACCTCTGAAGACCCGGAAACAAAGGTTTCCAAACGGGGGAAGAAATCTTTGCCAGAGGGTCCTGCCTCTAAGGGTACTCTTGCCGCACATTGCCCGCAAGGGGATCAGCCCTCTACTGAGCTGTAAGTAAACAAAAAGGTACTTAATAGTAAAAATATACTACATTACTTCTGAAGACAATAACCGAAGCATATGTCCTGTAGTTCGGATCGTAGCCCTTCTTGACAGAGTTCGTCTTCGGGGGATCTTCTTCCGGAGATGGGGAGCGAAACACCTCCCCATGCCACCCCGCCTCATGAGGCGAGCGACCCTGAAGTGTCATCGCCGAGGGTTTCTCCTGATCCGCCAAGGCCAGAGGGTAATCCTTCGGCCACGCAAAGTCCTCAGTATTCGGCTCCTAAAGAGATCAACAGAAAGAGTCCAGAACCGTCTGGTGTGCGATCAGACGCACTGAAGGATCTTCTGGAGAAAGCGGCCATCCCAGAAGCGCATCGTACGCTAATGGGTACAGTGATTGAGAGGATTTCATCCAGTGAAAGCAAATTGCATGAAGCTTTTGTGAGTCTGCTGAAAGGCTTTGAGGTACGTGGAATAGTGTATGTTTTTTACAGTACCGCACACATTGGGTGTGCCCTATACAGATAGTAGCCCCTGAGACTCTGGTTGCCGTCAAGAACGGCGGCAAGCAGAGGATCATAGTCCCAGGTAATAATCAGGCTGCCTTTATGTGCAGATGGCTGAAGGTCCGGTGGCTAGCCGGACTGCTGAGTTTGCCGAGCTGAAGCGGCAACTTGATGCGGCAAATGCCGACATCGTTCTTGTCAACAAGCGGCTCGACGAGGCATAGGGTATGTGATTTCTCCGGTCATCAACAAATAGTAAGAGGAGCATGATGCTAGTATCTTTAATATGTTTTGACTACAGATGGAGCCGCCACCGTGGATACCCTTCAGGAGGAACTTGCCCGAGCCAAGGAACAAGCTAGGAATAGTGATGCGGACGCTCTAAAGGCGGTCGAAGAGCTGAGGGCCGAACAGGATGCGCATTGCCAAAGCTAGGAAAGAATAGCCAAGATGGCCGTTGAGTTGAAAGATGCCGCCGACCGTTACCATCTTCTTGAAAATGAAAGCCGGGCGAAGGCGGCGGACCTGGAGAAGGCCATGGTATCAGCCAAGGAAGCCCGCTCTAAAATCAGAGCGGCGAAGGAGGAGCTGCGTCAAGCTGGGGATATCGCGGCTGGGAAGCCATTTTTGTTGCTGACGAAGTTCGGAGATTTGAAGTCTGCCCCTCTTGATCAACTATGGAGTTCTATAGACGCATACGTGGATTTGGCAGCCAATGCTGCTGATACGACCGAGTACTTCATAATCAAAAAGATTGTGAAGTGGAAGTCACAGTTACATGTTCTAGTGCATCCGCTGCTGTTTAATGAGCGAATGACCGAGTGGGCCGAGCTCCATAGGTTGTTTGGGCTTGCCATGAGGTCTGTTGGGGCTCATTTGTGGCCGAAAGGGCCAAAGCCGAATAGTTTAGTGCAATAGTTCCTTGGTGCTGTGCCGCACATCGACGCTATGAAGAGGTTGGCGTGCATTGAGGGTGCGCGTATGGCACTTGCCCATGTCAAGACATACTGGGCAGAGATGGAGGCCACCGCTATTGCAACCTAGAGTTCGGCCGTAGGCCGGGTACCTGCCGAGCACTACTTTGAAGAAGTCCTTGAAGGCGCTCGTTCAGTAGAGGCTTAGTGCCCAAAGAATATTATGTTCTACTGACATGTATTCCCATTGTAAAAACAATGTTTTATTGAATTATAAAGGCTGTGTTTATACTTTTGCCTGAAAGTATTATGATGCCTCACGTGCGGCCGTTTATGTATATATGTATATAACCTGAAAGTTTGCAGTCGTCGGCTTCAGCCCCCACGCATATAATGCGGAGGTGTTCGCGAAAAATGCGTATTCACACTTGATCCAACGTCTTGGTCCATTAAGGAGGTGGTGGCGCAGCGAACGAGGCAATCATACTATACTGCTTTAACACTTTCACTTAGCCATATGAGTTTGACGGTGGGGCTACTATATAGCCCCTGGTACCTCCACGCTCGTCCGAATACGGTGCGCATACGTACATGACCGGGAAACGGCCCTTCGTTAATGCGGAGGAATCCCGAAGATTCCTCTAAGTCATCGAGTGGTTGACCAGTCTCGAGCTTTATCATGACAGTCAGTTTTCGGCTTTCTCTACTAAGGTGCTCATCCGGATGAACCGGGGCACAATCGCAGTAGTTCTCCCGTTGCCGCCTTAGCCGATAGAGCAGAACATAAGGTAGCAAAACATGGGAGCCGGGAAAACCCAACATTTAACCAAACACATGATTCGGAGCTGATGCATATAAGGCCAAACTCGCGACGCCGAACACTCCCTAAGGTATTATGTCTTTATAACATATTCCGGGCCGAACAATGCCCTTAAAAATAAACCCCGAGTGTCCAGGTACATGCAATATTCTGACGTGGCGAAATGCCAATAACGCCAGCATCCTTCTTGGTTGTATTGAGTATCCGGAGGATGTGAACAACAAGAGACAGTAAAAAAGGTTTACGCAGGGTCTTTATTTGGAAAAAAAAACCTTTGAGCGGGTCCCTGCTGCACGTCTGCGCCTGTGTCTCCGTTGTGCCGTGTGTAGCACGATTGTCATCTGTAAAAGAGAAGAACTTAGGTGAAAGTTGTCGTGCCAAAAACAATTGGTTGTTCCCGATAAACATTAAAATTTCAAGAATAAGTCAAGTGGAGCCGAACTAGCCCTGATTACACGCGGGAAGCCCCTGGTACTGTCTATCAGGGTTTAACCATCAAACCAATCTCAGGTTTATCTAGTGATGCGCTGGACTCGTCTAACCGTGTCCACGGTCTTGATGACCTGTCACTTATTCTGGTTGGTGAGGCTGTCTAGTACTCGGCTGTTAAAGCCGCTGCACGTTCTTCCGCGCATAGAGAACGCTCAATATTTCCACTAACTGTGATGGTGCCCCGTGGACCAGGCATCTTAAGCTTAAGAGAAGCGTAATGTGGTATCGCATTAAAACGATCAAAAGCTGTTCTTTCGAGTAGTGCTTGATAGCCGCTTCGGAATGAAGCAATGTCGAAGTTTAACTTCTCACATCGGTAGTTGTCGGATGAACCGAATACAACCTCTAGTATTAGAGAGCCCGTGGACTGGGCCTCTGGGCCTGGTATTACTCCCTTGAAGGTAGTATTACTTTGGCTTATTTTTGTCGGGTCTATCCTGCGGACTGTGTCCTGATATATCAGATTTAGACCACTGCCGTTGTCCATAAGGACTCGTGTGAGATGGTATCCGTTTATTATTGGGTCTAACACCAAGGCAGCCAATCATTCATGCCGGATGCTTGTCGGGTGATACCTGCGATCAAAAGTGATCGGGCAGGCCAACCAGGGGTTGACCTTAGGGGTGACGGGCTCTACGGCGCGTATGTCTTGGAGTGCATGTTTGCTTCTCCTCTTCTTCACGTGGATCATGTTTACTGTTTTAACCTTTGGTGGGAACTTCTTCTGTTCTCCAGTGCTTTGCTGGCGAGGTTCATCCTCATCTTCGCTTGGTGTCTCGCTCCCCTTGTGTTCGGCGTTTAGCTTACCGGCCTGCTTGGAGACCCGGCATTCTCTGTGGGTGTGATTTGCAGGTTTATCGGGGGTGCCATGCATGAATCTGACATAGTTTGTCTAGAATCTTGTTTAGGCTGGACGGTCCATCTCTGCTGCCTTTGAAAGGCTTTTTCCGCTGACCTGGTCGAGAGCCCCTGAATCCGGCGTTTACTACCGTATTATCTGGGCTGTCTTCTTTATTTTGATGCTTGCTTTTACTGCGTCATGGTTTTCCATTGCCATCCCTGACTTCGGATGTGCTTGGGTCACTGGAGCTAATGCGGGCTAACCAACTATCTTCGCCCGTGCAATAGCGGGTCATGAGGCTTGTCAAGGCTGCCATTGTTCTCGGTTTTCTTGGCCGAGGTGTCTAGTGAGCCATTCGTCTGGGACGCTATGCTTGAAATCTGCTAAGGCTTCGGCGTCCGGGCAGTCGATGATTTGGTTCTTCTTAGTGAGAAACATGTTCCAAAGCTTTCGGGATGACTCTCCGGGCTGTTGAATTATATGACTTAAATCGTCTGCATCCGGAGGTCGGACATAGGTCGCTTGAAAATTAGCCAGAAAAGCATCCTCGATCTCCTCCCAACTTCTAATTGAGTTTTCGGGGATGCTTTTCTACCAGTGTCGAGCTGGTCCTTTATCCTTGAGGGGCAAGTACTTTATGGCGTGGAGATCGTCTCCGCAAGCCATATGGATATGGAGGATGAAGTCCTCAATCCAGACCCCAGGGTCTTTGGTCCCGTCGTACGCCTCTATGTTCACTAGTTTGAATCCTTCTAGAAATTCGTGGTCTAGCACCTCATCGGTGAAACATAGGGGGTGTGCGGCACCCCTGTATTTGGATGTATCATGGCGTTCGGACGGTTGTAGTATTCGGTTTTGATTTTGTGCCGGAGCACGCTTCCTAGATCCATATATGGATCTGGTCATACTGGATTTTTGGCACAAGTCCTCACGTAGATCGTGTGTTGACTTATGTGCGGCCTTGTTCGCCGCTCTATCGCGGTAACAAGGTGGTTGATCCGGCTGGTTGGCCGTTTTTATTTTTCGGCTATGTGGGCTCTAAGGCCTCATCGTCGAATTCAGGTAATAGCTTGCGCTTTGGATAGCTCTTTGTGTGGTAACTTCCACCGTACTTTTCTTCGTTGTCGAGCACTTTGTTCCACCTGCTGCTGAGCGTATTTCGTTTGGCCTCAAGCCTTTGCTTCTGCTTCTTCAGACTCCTCGCTATGGCAATAAGCCTTCTGTGGAGGTTCTCTTGTTCCAAGTGCCTTTCCGGGATGGTGTGTGCATCTTCGTCCGGGCTGATTTCCTCCCCGAAGGGAGGTTGATGAGCTTTATCCTCGGCGTCGCCGTGTTCGGATATCGGATCCGAACTATGTTTGCGGTTTGTAGTTTCATCGTGCTCTGCCGCTAGGTCAATATGGTCGTCGTTTCCTCTGGAGTCGACTGGGGTGTTATTTTCTCTCGCGCTATTATCGCTGCTTTTGTCGAGGCGGGATTTGGAGCGGCGCCTACGGCGATGCTTTGGTTGCTTCTCGAGGGAGCTATCCTTCGCTGCATCCTCCCGTTCCTCGTCATCGTTTTCTTTGGGTATATCCACCAAGTATATGTCATGTGATGAAGTGGAGGTTCGGTGCCCTGTGGGCGGTGGTTCGTGTTCGTCTCCTGCATCGTCGTCCATGCCGTCGATGTCTTCGGAGTCGAAATCAAGCATGTTGGTTAGATCATCGACACAGGCTACTAAGTGGGTGGTGGGAGGGCAGCGAATTTCTTCGTCGTCCGCATCCCATCCTAGCCGGGCATAGTTCGGCTAATGTTCTCCTGACAAAGAGAGAGACCTTAATGAATTTAGCACATCGTTGAAAGGCGAGTGCTGAAAGATATCCGCAGAGGTAAACTCCATGATTGGTGCCCAATCGGATTCAATGGGCACAGATGCAGGCGGTTCAAAGCCCGTGGTCGGGGACGAATCCAATGGTTCGGCAACACGGCTCTCGTATGGGGTGAAGTCAGTATCCGGCTCTATCGCCACTGAGAGTGCGGCCTCCATGGCGGGTCCTATCAACCCGTCCTCGGATGGCGCAATTTGCTCCGGATTGAGGGCCGGAGTAGTTGCAGGTGTGATCTCTCGAACACTGTCCGACGGCAGAGCTAAATCATGCTCGTCGTGATTGTGCGGCGCACCTGACATGGGCTCGAATTCGTCGAAGACCAAGTCTCCGCATATATCGGCAATGTAATTCAAGTTTCCGAACCTGACCTAGTGTCCAGGGGCATAGCTTTCGATCTGCTCCAGATGGCCAAGCGAGTTGGCCCGCAGTGCGAAGCCGCCGAATGCGAAGATCTGTCCGGGGAGGAAAACCTCACCCTGGACCGCATCGTTACCGATGATCGAAGGAGCCATCAAGCCTTACGGTGACGGCACAGTGGAACTCTGAATGAAAGCACCAATGTCGGTGTCAAAACCGGCGGATCTCGGGTAGGGGGTCCCGAGCTGTGCTTCTAAGGCGGATGGTAACAGGAGGCGGGGGACACGATGTTTACCCAGGTTCGGGCCCTCTTGATGGAGGTAATACCCTACGTACTGCTTGATTGATCTCGATGATATGAGTATTACAAGAGTTTATCTAGCACGAGATCGTAGAGGCTAAACCCTAGAAGCTAGCCTATGGTATGATTGTTGTTGTCCTATGGACTAAACCCTCCAGTTTATATAGACACCGGAGGGGGCTAGGGTTACATAGAGTCGGTTACAACTTACAAGGAAGAAGATCTACATATTTGTATTGCCAAGCTTGCCTTCCACGCCAATGAGAGTCCCATCCGGACACGGGACGAAATCTTGAATCTTGTATCTTCATAGTCCAACAGTCCGACCAGAGGATATAGTCAAGCTGTCCGGAGACCCCCTAATCCAGGACTCCCTCAGTTGACAAGACCACTAGTTTGAAGTAAAAGGGCAAGGGAAAGAAATGGAACTTCAAGAAGAATGACAAGAAAGTTGCCACTCCCATGAAGAAGCCCAAAGCTAGACCCCAAGCCTGAAACTGAGTGCTTCTACTTGAAAGGAAATGGTCACTGGAAGCTGAACTGCCCCGAATACTTGCCAGATAAGAAAGATGGCAATGTTAACATAAGTATATATGATATACATGTTATTGATGTGTACTTTACTAGTATTCATAGTAAGCCCTGGGTATTTGATACTAGTTCAGTTGCTATGATTAGTAACTTGAAACAGGAGTTACAAAATGAACAGAGACTAGTTGAGCGCAAGGTGATGATGTGTGTTAAAAGTGATTCCAATGTTGATAAGATTACCATCGCACACTCCCTTTTCCTTCGGGGTTAGTATTGAACCTAGAATAAATGTTATTTTGCGTTTGCGTTGAGCATAATATGATTGGATCATGTTTATTGCAATATGGTTATTCATTTATGTCAAAAAATAATTGTTATTATGTTTACATGAATAAAACCTTCTGTGGTCATACACCCAAGGTGAATGGTTTATTGAATGTCGATTGTAGTGATACACATATTCATAATATTGCTGCCAAAAGATGCAAAGTTGATAATGATAGTGCAACATATTTGTGGAACTTCCATTTATGTCATATTGGTGTAAAGCGCATGAAGAAACTCCATGCTAATGGGTTTTGGAATCACTTGATTATGAATCACTTGATGCTTTCGAACCATGCCTCATGGGCAAGATGACTAAGACTTCGTTCTCCGGAACAATGGAGCGATGCACTGACTTATTGGAAATAATACATACTGATGTATGCGGCTGATGAGTGTTGAGGCTTGCGACGGGTATCGTTATTTTCTGAACATCACAGATGACTTAAGGAGATATCCGTATATCTACTTAATGAAACACAAGTCAGAAACATTTGAAAAGATCAAAAAATTCAGAGTAAAGTGTAGAATCATCGTAACAAGAAAATAAAGTTTCCAGGATTTGATCGCGGAAGCGAATATTTGAGTTACGAGTTTGGCCTTCAATTGAAACAATGTGAAATAGTTTCACAAAATCATGCCACCTGGAACACCATAGCATAATGGTGTCTCTGAACGTTGTAACCATACTTTATTAGATATGGTGTGATTTATGATGTCTCTTACCGATTTACCACTACTGTTTTGGGGTTATGCATTAGAGATATCTACATCACGTTAAATAGGGCATCGTCTAAAAATCCGTTGAGCACCGTATGAACTGTGGTTTGGCAAGAAACCTAAGCTATCATTTCTGAAAGTTTGGGGCTGCGATGCTTATGTGAAAAAATCTTCAACTTGATAAGCTTGAACCCAAATAGGAGAAGTGAGTCTTCATAGGATACCAAAAAGAAAATGTTGGGCACACCTTCTATCACAGATCCGAAGGCAAGATCTTTGTTGCTAAGAGTACATCTTTTCTAGAGAAGGAGTTTCTCTCGAAAGAAGTGAGTGGGAGGAAAGTAGAACTTGATGAGATAATTGTACCTTCTCTCAAATTGGAAATTAGCTCATCACAGAAATCTGTTCCAGTGATGCCTTCACCCATTTGTGAGGAAGTTAATGATGATAATCATGAAACTTTAGATCAATTTACTACCGAACCTCATAGGTCAACCAGAGTACGATCCACACTAGTGTGGTACGATAATCATGTTTTGGAAGTCATGTTACTAGACCATGATGAACCTACGAACAATGAGGAAGCGATGATGAGCCCAGATTCCGACATATGGCTTGAGGCCATGAAATCTGATATAGAATCCATGTATGAGAACAAAGTGTGCACTTTGGTGGACTTGCCCAATGATCGGCAAACCATTGAGAATAAATGGATCTTCAAGAGGAAGACGGACACTGATATTAGTGTTACTATCTACAAAGCTCGACTTGTTGAAAACGGGTTTTGACAACACTAAAAAAAGGCACTTCCGTGAGGATACGTGTCTGTCACACTAGGTCACGTTTTTTGTCATGCATGTACATCCATGACAAATTTATGACAGAATCAAGATAGTCATACATATGCTATCATAGAAGTGTTCCATGACATTACCAAAATGATCATCACGGAAGTGTCCACTTCCATGATGATAAATCGCACGTCACAGGAGTGCTCTTGATAAGGGGGACCGACATGTGACATCCACCACAACAGGATGCTTTTAAGCTATCGGGTCTGGTTTTGGATCCGTTAGCAGCCCGGACCAATGGGAAATTTCCACATGTAAAATTCTGATTAGCTGGAGGAAACACGTGTCAGCTCGTCAGTGGGTCAGATAGGCGCCTATGATATGTCGACACGTGCGAGAGCCCACCACCGGCCCATTTAGCGTACAAAGGCTAGCCCGTTTGACTTGGTCAAAAGATAGAGGGCTGGCCCATGAAAAGCCTGTTAACGGTCTCTTCGCAAATAGCCCATTTTACGGCCTGGTAACTCACGACCCGTCAGGGCCTACACGAAATTGGCCCAACAACGTCATGTGCGGCAACGAATATAACGCCGGCCCATTTCACTTTGGGCCCATGTATGGCCCATGACGTCTTTTGGCCCATATGAGGCCTTCATATCTTTAGGCCCTATAGGGGCCCATGGTGACTCTAGCCCATAATGAACAGTACATTTCTTTGTACCCATTAACGGCCCATGATTCACATCAGCCGTTTCCAGCTCGTGTTAGCTTTTGGCCTACTGACGGCCCATACGTTCTTGGGCTCCTTTCCGGCCCGTTACTGGCATGTTCCCCAAATGGGCCAAATTCGGCCCGTGGCAAGAGTCGGCCTGTTTCTGGCATGTTAACCCGTTGCGCCGTTTAGAGCCCGTCCTATATTCTGGCCAATTAACGACCCATTATGCCTGTGATAGAATTAAGCCTTTACTATCCTTCGGTGTGTTAACGGCCCGTTACCGTACTGGGCCGATACCAATTATGCCCGTTTACGGCCCATGTAGACCAATTTATCCGACGGCCCGAGGCCCACCGATTCTACGGCCGTGTTGGAGGCCCATTTAAAGACGGCCCGTAGGAGGCCCATGGATCCTACGGCTCGTAGAAGGGTCAAGGTTACCACGGTCCGTATATCGCCCATGGCTGTTGCTGCCACTAGCAATCCATGGAAAAAGAAGACTAGCAAATAAATAAGCCCGAAACTAATGCTACGCTGTTAAGGCATCACAGATCGCCACCAGTGCAAATATAGGGAACACCCTATACTATACGAAAATGGCTTGTTGTTTTCTTCAGCCGATGGCTAAATGTTAAGAACAAATTTTATATCACAACAAAACAAATTACAACTATAAAACAAAAGGAAGGTTGGCATAAAAGTTAACAGTCTGGCAGATAAATGCACAACCAGAACTTCAGAAGTTCACTTCATTTGACCTGACAGTTATGTTTTCATGTTGTATTGTCCGATGGAGCACCATAACCTTCGCCTTCATTTCTCCTAGGCTCCTGAAAAACATAGAAAATCTTTGATAGTCTGGTTTCAAAACCATTTATATCTTGACGACATCGAACAATGCCTGTCCTTGTTTCACAAAGGGTCTCTGTTAGGGAACGGATTTGTGCATATCTTGATCGTGAGCCAGTTTGGACGAGATTGCCTTAACAACCAACCCAGTATTACGCAGGAACGTGCTTTTGGCACTGTTAGTGGATAGATACTGACCCACTGCAGCAAGAGCTGACATTGCGGTTATAGTTGCCTGGCCACCTTCAGACGGTGGCGGTTCCACCATTTTTCCATAGCTTGCTGAAAAGTTGAGTTTTTACATTAGTAGTACTAGAATAGAAGATGTTAAGGAGGCAGCAAAACCAAACAAAATAGTTTTGGTCTATATACAGAACTTATTCTGGTGAATCCATGTAAAATATTAGTTGTATTTTACTGCAAAGTACATAATAAAACCAGGTTCCAAACATATGACCATGTACCATGTCTAATGTATTGTCTATTTCTTCACATTGTATTGACAGCTAAGGATAAAGAGACAAAGTTTATAGTATGGTAAGCATAGTATGACATCATTCATATCACAAAACAATTGAGAACAAACAAACATGCAATTGTAATGTTGTGTGGGCAAGTCCAGCATAGAACTAGATTACAGGTCAAGATCAAAGGAACATCACTCCTCTATTTTAAACCTTGTAAGATGCAATGATACGCTAAGACAATTGTGTATAAAATTGAAAAGAGTAATAGACATTGGTTGCAAACCATGCAGTTCAAGGAACAAGTCAGAGTAAGTAGTAGTTAAAAGGCATGAGGATTAATGACTTACAATAGCGGCTTTGACTGGTGTAGTCATGCCCTTTGTCTTGCTGGTGTGACAGTCCTTGAAGATCTCCACAACATTTGCTTCAGGTAATTTTTGGTCCTTGAGGGCTTTCCTCTGCATTTGGAACAAGTCAATATAGATATGATAATATGGTACAGCGGAAAGAGTGAAATAGCAGCTAATTACAAGAGCCGCGCAGTGTGCAATATAGCTATGAGATCCTATCGTTTGTTGGAATTTCACTTTCGTACGGTTGGCCTTGTTCTTTGAAAAGTTCACCCACAAGAAGATAGATTTGTGTGGCACATGCGTAAATAGGACTTCAACACGTGATCTGGTCACATATATATAATGTACGTGATACTTTGGATCAGACCAGTGTTTAACAAGGCCTCTCGAGTCTTTATCCGATATATTTTCCACTGGAGATGTTTGGGCAAGTTCGCTGTTAGCATTGCCTTCAAAGTGAGTTTTCCTCAAGTTATATCGATACTGTCGCAGAGCAGACTTGAAAACATGGGTGCAAGCTTGTCTGGTTGCATCATCTTGGCTATGCAACTTGAACCTCATCTGTTGGAAATTATGGGAGTCTCATTATCAGCAACCTATAATGTATTGGACAAAGAAAGACGATATTACTAGTTTCCATACATAACCATACTTATAGATAAATGGTCGAGGAAGGTGTTGAACTGGGTTTCGTCTTTGTCATTCCTGTACTGAATCCATGTTAGGAGGATACGTACATGACACCTAACGGCAACCGCTGCCTCTGATACTAACTTGGCTGACTCTGTAGCATCACGTGGCCTTTTTAAACCCGCCTCAAAATGGATATCCATTCTTCCTCCTCTAGATTTAGATAACCTATCAAGCATTATCCCTGATGTTTGTTTCCTCTTGCGCCTAGGTGCTAGTCAAACAATGAACATAGGAAGTGTTAGTGTACATCAAACTGTGAGACTACATATAAAGAAGCATGCAACTGTAACTTGACTCTAGCAACTACCTTCTTGTTGTTGAAGCTCACAAAGTTCATCTGATGTTACCAACTTATCTTGTGTCAAGAGTGCTTCGGAAGTAGTGTCAGGTGGCAAGGGAGCTTGGGAATGTGCTGCTAGCTGAGTTGACCAATGAGTAAATCGTGCAGCTGATGGTACCGTGGAAGGTGCTGCAACAACTAGGGTTGTATCTGCTTGTTTGGTGGCAGCTATTTGTTTCTGTTTGGCTTGTTCTGCAGCTCGTTCAGCACAGGATACCCTGTCAGTACAATTTTCCGCTGGACTTTGACCTTCTATTGCACCATCAATACGAGTAAAATCTGTAGGATTCTTCCTCTTCCCTTTCCATGTCGCTCTGTGTTGCTTCTTCTTTCTTTATGCCATGTTAAGTCAAGCCAACAAGAAAAATGAATAACAATTTAGTTCTTCAGAAAAAATTGATGCGTGATACAGATGAACTGAACTTGGATGTTTGACAACCAAATGATAGGAGGATGTAATATGTACAAAAAACAGGACAACATGTGATAACCAGAACTATGATGTGTAAACTAAGCAGAAGACATTTCACTAAGTTAGAAGAAATGCAATGGAAGGTAGACACCATATGAAAAATGCTTAAAATATCGCTCTGCCAAGTTAACAATATCACACTGCCAAGCTAGAGAAAGCACCTCGGATGCCGGTTTTGCCAGAAGACCGCCATCAGTCCCTGCCTTATTTTTTTCCTTCCTCTCCCTTAATTGTATTGCCTTGTCAAGTCAAACCCACAAGAAAAATTAATAAAAATTCATTTTTCATAACTCATTGATGCAGGATGCTGACGAGCACAAATTTAATGTAAGGCGACCGCATGATAGGACGATTGAATGTAAAGGACAGCATTGCATATTCACAGCTATCATGTGTAAACTAAGAAGAAGGCATTTCAACAAATTAGAACCAATGAAAGCTAGACACCATATGAAAGATGCAACGAATATCACTCTACCAAGTTAAAACTGTCTCGTCATAAGTGCTATTTCAACAAATTAGAAGTAGTACAAGCTAGAAAAGAATGTGAGATGTAACCTAAATCACACTCCCATGTCAAACGTGTCTTATGATAAGTGATTGTTGCAGGTTACACAATAGTAGTACTTTGGTGTAAGAACATGGTGTGATAGACAGATATTGTATGTTCTAGAAACAGGAACGAGTGTCTTAGTCAAAAGTACAATGTGTAAGGTAAGCAGATGAAATTCAACAAAATTAGAAGCAATACAAGCAAGAGATCATACATAACATGCAACCACATATAACAGTGGCAAGTTAGAGGGAGCACCTGTGATGGTGCACTAGGGGAGACGTGTTCATCACCAACACAACTACATTGAGTGTCTATGCATGTGTTGTCTTGGAAATCATCTTGGCGGATGGAGGAGTAGAATCTGTAGAGGCCCTCCATTTGGAAGGAGCTCCTTCTGAAAGGATCGAGAAGAGGTGTCTAGAGGTGGGGTGATTAGACAATAGGTGCTAAAAGTTGCAGTTTTTAAATTCATTATGTTGAAGTGAATTTTTGACACAAGTTTAATAAACACAATACATATCAACCAAGCATGCAAAGAGTATATGAGAAGCGGAAAGTAAAGCATGCAACTTGCAAGAATGTAAAGGGAAGGGTTTGGAAGATTCAAACGCAATTGGAGACATGGATGTTTTTGTCATGGTTCCGATAGGTGGTGCTATCGTACATCCATGTTGATGGAGACTTCAACCCACGAAGGGTAAGGGTTGCGCGAGTCCACGGAGGGGTCCACCCATGAAGGTTCCACGAATAAGCAACCATGTCTATAGCACCATGACCATCGCCCACGAAGGACTTGCCTCACTAGTGGTAGATCTTCATGAAGTAGGCGATCTCCTTGCCCTTACAAACTCCTTGGTTCAACTCCACAATCTTGTCCGAGGCTCCCAAGTGACACCTAGCCAATCTAGGAGACACCACTCTCCAAGAAGTAACAAATGGTGTGTTGGTGATGAACTCCTTGCTCTTGTGCTTCAAATGATAGTCTCCGCAACACTCAACTCTCTCTCACAGGATTTGGATTTGGTGGATAGAAGATTTGAGTGGAAAGCAACTTGGGGAAGGCTAGAGATCAAGATTCATATGGTAGGAATGGAATATCTTGGTCTCAACACAAGTGTAGGTGGTTCTCTCTCAGAAAATATAGGTTGGAAGTGTAGGTTTGTTTTGATGGCTCTCTCCACGAATGAAGAGGAGGTGGAGGGGTATTTATAGCCTCCACACGAAATCTAACCGTTACACATTACTTTCCAAACTCGGTGGGACCGAATTGTTAAACTCGGTCGGACCAATTCAGCAAAGCTAGTGACCGTTAGGGTTTTTAGTGGGACCGACATGCAACTCGGTAGGACCGATATGATTAGGGTTAGGGCATAACGTAATCTCAGTGAGACCGATTACACAAACTCGGTGAGACCGATTTTGGTAATAAGCTAGCCAGAGAGTTGGTCAAGTAAACTCAGTGGGACCGATTGCTCATTTCGGTGAGACCGAAATGATACAAAAGGGAACCAAAGAGTTTACATTGCAGTTTTGGTGGGACTGATCGCAAGTTTCGTTGAGACCGAAAGTATTGCAATAGGCAACAGAGAGTTTGCAATCCCATCTCGGTGAGACCGAGATCCCTATCGATGAGACCAATTTGCCTAGGGTTTGTGGCAATGGCCATGACATTTGAAACTCGGTGGCGCTGGATAAGAAGAATCGGTGGTGCCGAGTTTGACTTTTGGTTTAGGTCATATGTGGATGTGAGAAAGTAGTTGAGGGCTTTGGAGCATATCACTAAGCATTTGAACAAGATCCTCATTAAGCAACATCTCATCCCTCCTTGATAGTATTGGCTTTTCCTATAGACTCAATGTGACCTTGGATCACTAAAATGGAAAATGTAGAGTCTTGAGCTTTGAGCTTGAGCCAATCCTTTGTCCTTAGCGTCTTGAAGGGGTTTCACATCCTCTAGTCCATGCCACTTCACTGTTGAACTTATCTGAAACATACTAGATAAAAATGTTAGTCCAACAAGAGATATGTTGACATTAATTACCAAAACCACCTAGGGAGCACTTGTGATTTCAATCTCGCCCTTTTTGGTAATTGATGACAACATACATCAAAGCTTTAGATCAAGATATTAAGAGTAGTAAGTAAAGCTTTGGAAAGACATGTAACTTGCATAGGCGCCCCCGCCATGTATGCAATCATGTGAATATGGAATATAGGAGCATGTGAATGCATAAACATGATAGAGTAAGCAATGTGTTACATGTATCTTTGCTATGTGCATAAGAGCAAATGATGAAAATATGAGAAATGTACCTTCATGCTCATGAGTCCTTGCAAACAGTGTGTACATCAGCAAGAATTTCTCATTCACGTGACTGTGATGCATATACTTACCTTGTGGTCTTTAGTTGGCTTAGAATGGGATGAACCTGCATAAACAAGGTTAGATAACACAGATACACCTACTGGCCAGAGCAAACAAGAGAGACCACAAGAATACCAATACTGGGATGACATGTAGAGTAAGTACTAAGTACCACATTGGATATAGACATGTCCCCAAAGGTTAATATGTGCAATAAATTCAAGGATTTCCTTCTCTTAGATGTCTTGCTCCCCCTGAATCTAACATGGGATATTGGGAGAAGATAGGGAACAGAAAATCAGAGCAAAATCAGAGCTCAAAGGAAATAAACAGAGCTAATGCAATCGAGCAAATATGAACACGTCTTTCCCCTCTTGAAGACATGTGACCTCTCTCCTCTTGAAGACCAAGCATCTGGGGTTTCTTTCTTCCCTAGAGTATTCTCTCCCCCTATAGATATGATTAGGCTTTGATGTGATGATCTCTCTCTCCCGCTTTGACATCAATTTCCAAGAAGGGTGCTTCTGACTTTTTGTCATGATGGGTTTGGTCCTTGAGTCACAGAATAAAGCAGCAATTTGAGTAGGATCCTGGTCGCGGACAAGATTCATTGAGTGAGGCTGGATAAAAAAATTGAGAAACAAGTGGCAAGATGTTTGTCCTGCAGTGAGATCGGTAGCACCGAGTTTGGTGCTTCGGTGGCACCGAAAGGGTTCGGTTGGACCGAAGTAAAAGTCCCGGTGTGACCGAGTTCATCACAAAGAAAACACTTGTCACCTCAGCTCACTAGACAAGTAAGACTTCACAAGGATTTGCAAGGAATTTTATGCAGAAGATGCAGAACAGAAAATAAAATCGAAGAAACTAAAAGGAATCTAGATGAAGTTTAAGAGGGAAACAAATATGCATGAGACAAATGCAAGAGCACAGAAAAGAACACAAGAGAACTTCATCTAGAATTGGGCGGTGACAAAGTCACCTATGTTAGAGTATATTGACTTAGGAGTCAGGTGAGATCACTTGCTCTTTGGTCATACTCATCGTTTTAAGCTCAAAATGGGGTTACCATTTTTCGTCAAAGCATCTTGATGTATTCACATCTTGTTGAGTTGCTTTATCCCATGACTTGGAGTAAAGCTTCTCTAAGATGGAATAACATACCTTGGGTGGTGGTGTTGATCATGATCATGTAGTTGAACTTGTGTGGGTTGCTCAAGGTTGATGTAGCTCATCAAGAGTTGGGAGCATCACTTGAAGTTTGAGTTCATCTACCTACATGGGTTAGTTTTTGCAAGGAAGAGCACTTGTGTGTCCAAAGTGACAATCATGATAGAATTTGTCAAAGGATATGTTTGAATGGTTGCGTGCTTCCTTGTCTTCATCCACCATTGTGTAGCGACTTGGTTATATAGAAATTGCTCAAGATGTGAGTGAGTTGCAATCTCATAGATTTTGATTCATCTAAGTACCTACACGGGTTAGATAGCATGCAAGGTGCAAATATATCCAAGACATAAGATAGTTAACATAAGAGAAATATCAAGGATTAGTCGTAAGCTCATGCCTTGCATGTATTAAATGGAGTTCCTACTCCATGTTTGAAGCATCAATGATGTTCAATTCACCTATTAACCTGCAAAATGCTTTCTCATCAAGTGGGTTGTTAAATATATCCGCCAATTTCTTATCAGTGCGAACATGCTTAAGATTAATGTCCCCTTTGGCAACATGATCTCGAATGAAATGATGACGAACTTCAATATGCTTAGTTTGAGAATGTTGAACAGGATCGTGAGCAATTTTAATAGCACTTTCATTGTCACATAGCAATGGAACATGTTTCACATATATTCCATAATCTTTAATAGTTTGAGTCATCCAAAGTAATTGAGCACAACATGATCCAGCGGCAATGTATTCCGCTTCGGCGGTGGATAAGGATACAAAGTTTTGTTTCTTGGAGGACCAAGAGACAAGAGATCTACCAAGAAATTGACAAGTACCCGAAGTTGACTTTCTATCAACCTTGTCACCGGCATAGTCCGAATCGGAGTAGCTAACAAGATCAAAGGAAGCCCTCTTTGGATACCAAATGCCAAAATTTGGTGTATGGATTAAGTATCTCACTATCCTTTTCACAGCCTTAAGATGACATTCTTTAGGAGTATCTTGATATCGTGCACACATGCACACACTTAGTATAATATCGGGACGTGAAGCACATAGATATAACAATGAACCAATCATAGAGCAATAAACCTTTTGATCAACTGGTTCACAATCTTTGGTTAAATCAAGATGTCCACTAGTAGGCATGGGTGTAGTCATACCTTTGCATTCTTGCATATTGAACTTCTTGAATAAGTCCTTGGTGTACTTTGTTTGAGATACAAAGGTGCCTTCCTTAGTTTTCTGGATTTGCAAACCGAGAAAGAATTTGAGTTCACTCATCATCGACATCTCAAACTTCTCTGACATTAGCTTTCCAAACTTTCACTAAAATGAGGGTTAGTTGATCAAAATATAATATCATCGACATAAATTTGGCATACAAATAGTTCTCCATTAACCCTTTTAGTAAAAAGAGTAGAATCTATTTTTCCAATTTCAAAGCCTTTTTTCTATAAGAAACTTGGTCAAGCATTTATACCATGCTCTAGGAGCTTGTTTAAGACCATAAAGAGCTTTGTGAAGTTTGTAAACATGATTAGGTTTCTTTGGATTGACAAATCCGGGAGGTTGCTTAACATAAACCTTCCTCCTCAATTTCACCATTCAGAAAAGCACTTTTAATGTCCATTTGGTATACGGTGATATCATGATGATTAACATAGGCAAGTAAGATGCGAATGGACTCAAGTCTAATAACGGGGGCACAAGTCTCACCATAGTCCATACCTTCGACTTGATTGTAGCCTTGGGCGACTAGGCGTGCTTTGTTGCGGACGACTTCACCATCTTCATCTTGCTTGTTGCGGAACAGCCATTTGGTACCAATGATGTTGTGGTCGTTGTCGGGCTTTTCAACCAATGTCAACACTTGATTTCTCTCAAAGTTTTGTAGCTCTTCATTCATAGCGTTTATCCAATCTAGATCTTCCAATGCTTCTTCAACCTTCATAGGTTCAATGTGAGAGATGAATGAGTAATGTTCACAAAAGTTAGCTAAACGAGTTTTTGAGCGAGTGATTCTCCCGGTTTGGATATCATTGTATATTTGCTCGACAGGATGATCTTTAGCAATTCTTGCTCGAACTCGTGAAATCTTTTGCTTGGATCTTGGTTTAACATCTTCTTCATCTTATTCTTCTTCTTGGCCTTCTTCATTGTTAAAATTGTCATTCTCTTGTCGTGGTGGAGAAGGAGGTTGTTGGCCTTCATCTTGATGTACTTCCTTGTTTTCTTCATCTTGTTGTGTCCCACTTGTGGATGCTTCCATATCAACTCTTGGTTCACCTTGTCGTGAGGTAGAAGCTTCCACTTGGACTGACGAAGTACTCTCCTTCACCTCCGTTGGACGAATATTGCCAATAGACAAGTCTTGGATTGCTTCTGAAGGGTCTTTGTCTCATACATAAATTGGCAATTGCTCTACTTTCGAGCCGTTAGATTCATCAAACTTCACATCTACCATCTCTTGAACCTTTCGGGTGAAATTATTGTAGACACGGTATGTGTGAGAGTTTGAGCCATAACCAAGTAGAAAACCTTCATGAGACTTAGGAGCAAATTTAGAACGACGATGCTTATCAAGAATGTAGCACTTTGAGACGAATACTCGAAAGTATCCAACTTGTGGTTTGTTACCGGTGAGGAGCTCGTATGCCGTCTTGCCGAGTAGCTTGTGAAGATACAAGCGATTTGTTGCATGACAAGTTGTCTCGACTGCTTCCTCCCAAAAGTGTTTTGGCGTCTTGTACTCGTCAAGCATCGTTCTTGCCATCTCAATAATAGTCCGGTTCTTCCTCGCAACGACTCCATTTTGTTGAGATGTGTACGTAGCCGAGAATTCATGTGAAATCCCTTCTTCGTCAAGAAAGGTATCCACATTTGCGTTATTGAACTCCATTCCGTTGTCACTTCGAACCTTTTTGATCTTCACCCCCAAAAGTTTTTGAAGATCTTTTGGACCTGCGATTTGTCATCAAGAAAGAACACCCACGTAAATCTTGAAAAATCATCAACTATGAGTAGTCCAAATGAGTTACCACCGAGACTCTTGTAGGCATTTGGACCAAAGAGATCCATGTGAAGTAGCTCGAGTGGTCTTCTCGTGGTCATGATGTTCTTTGCGCGATGACTTCCTCCAACTTGTTTCCCTGCCTGACAAGCACTACAAAGTCTATCCTTGTCAAATATAACATCTTTTAGTCCAAGGATATGATCATCTTTAATAAGCTTGTCAAGGTTTCGCATACCAACATGACCTAATCGTCTATGCCATAACCAACCCTTAGAAGATTTAGCAATTAAGCAAGTTCTAGGTTGAGCCCTTTTAGTGAAATCAACAATGTAAAGATCACCTCTACGTATTCCGGTAATTACCATTTTACGATTGTCTCTACGAAACACTTGGCAATCTACTTCAGTGAATAGAACATTAAAACCGAAATCAGCAAGTCTAGATACTGAAAGTAAATTGTACCCAAGAGATTCAACGAGCATGACATTTTGTATGGAGCTATCATGTGAGATGGCCACCTTACCGAGGCCAACCACTTTACCCTTTGAGTTATCAACAAAGGTGACATATTTTCGAGGGTCGTCATTTTCAGCAAGCTAACGGAACATATCTTTATCTCCGGTCATATGATCAGTACATCCCATATCAAGAACCCATTCCTTTCCTCTAGCCATGTAGCTGCGAAGATTTTCCATAACACCAAAGTGTCTCACTGCATCATCAAGGTCATAGTCACTATCATCATCATCCTCATCAGAATATCCATGTTCAACATCATCTTGTGATTGATCAATTCCTAGAGAGGGTAATTCATTCAATAAATGATCATTTCTATAGTTATCTTTATGAATTCTAATAGCTCTGGAAAGGATATTGCTAATGATTCCAACATCTCCTTTGGCACTCGTAAGATTAGTGAGCTCAAATAAGCAGTCACCAAAATTGGGATCATTGGAATTCATCTTAATCAAGGCAATGTACTTATGGAGAATTTCATCTAGATCTTTCAAGGAATAATTTGGAAAGAGTTCCTCAAGAAAGTTCCATATGTTGTAGGCACACTTAAGAGTAGGCAAATATCCAATCAAGTTTCTAGGCAAGCCTCTAGTGATAAGATTAGTAGTTCTAAGGTTGCGGATCATGTCAATGGACTCATCAAGGGTAGGATCCAAAGGATCAACATGAGGTGCACAAGGGCTCGCAATGTACTTGTTCAAATGATATTCATTGAAAATCTCAAGCATTTCATTTTTCCAGTCATGAAAATATTCTCCATCAAGAATAGGCACTCTACGTCTAAGACTCCCCAAAGTAGACTCATCCATCTTCCTCCAATGGTGTTTAAACCAAAGCAATGGAGACCAATGCTCTGATACCAATTGAAAGGATCGAGAAGAGGTGTCTAGAGGGGGGTGATTAGACACTAGGTGCTAAAAGTTCCAACTTTTAAATTCTTTAGGTTGAAGTGAATTTTTGACACAAGTTTAATAAACACAATACATATCAAGCAAGTATGCATAGAGTATATGAGCAGCGGAAAGTAAAGCATGCACCTTGCAAGAATGCAAAGGGAAGGGTTTGGAAGATTCAAACGCAATTGGAGACACGGATGTTTTTGTCGTGGTTCCGGTAGGTGGTGCTATCGTACATCCACGTTGATGGAGACTTCAACCCACGAAGGGTAATGGTTGCGCGAGTCCACGGAGGGCTCCACCCACAAAGGGTCCACGAAGAAGCAACCTTGTCTATCCCACCATGGCCATCGCCCACGAAGGACTTGCCTCGCTAGCGATAGATCTTCATGAAGTAGGCGATCTCCTTGCCCTTACAAACTCCTTGGTTCAACTCCACAATCTTGTTGGAGGCTCCCAAGTGACACCTAGCCAATCTAGGAGACACCACTCTCCAAGAAGTAACAAATGGTGTGTTGATGATGAACTCCTGGCTCTTGTGCTTCAAATGATAGTCTCCCGAACACTCAACTCTCTCTCACAGGATTTGGATTTGGCGGAAAGAAGATTTGAGTGGAAAGCAACTTTGGGAAGGCTAGAGATCAAGATTCATATGGTAGGAATGGAATATCTTGGTCTCAACACAAGTGCATGTGGTTCTCTCTCAGAAAATATAGGTTGGAAGTGTAGGTTTGTTCTGATGGCTCTCTCCATGAATGAAGAGGGGGCGGAGGGGTATTTATAGCCTCCACACAAAATCTAACCGTTAAACATAACTTTCCAAACTCAGTGCGACCGAATGGTTAAACTCGATCGGACCGATTCAACAAAGCTAGTGGCCGTTAGGGTTTTCGGTGGGACCGACATGCAACTCGGTAGGACCGATATGATTAGGGTTAGGGCATAACGTAATCTCGGTGAGACCGATTTTGGTAACAAGCTAACGGTGAGACCAAAATGTTACAAAAGGGAACCAGAGAGTTTACGTTGCAGTTTCGGTGGGACCGATCGCAAGTTTCGAGGAGACCGAAAGTATTGCAATAGGCAATAGAGAGTTTGCAATCCCATCTCGGTGAGACCAAGATCCCTATCAGTGAGACCGGTTTTCCTAGGGTTTGTGGCAGTGGCTATGACATTTGAAACTCGATGGCGCCGGATAAGAAGAATCGGTGGGGCCGAGTTTGACTTTTTGTTTAGGTCATATGTGGATGTGAGAAAGTAGTTTAGGGCTTTGGAGCATATCACTAAGCATTTGAACAAGAGCCTCATTAAGCAACACCTCATCCCTCCCTGATAGTATTGGCTTTTCCTATAGACTCAATGTGATCTTGGATCACTAAAATGGAAAATGTAGAGTCTTGAGCTTTGAGATTGAGTCAATCCTTTGTCCTTAGCATCTTGAAGGGGTTTCACATCCTCTAGTCCATGCCACTTCACTTTGAACTTATCTGAAACATACTAGATAAAAATGTTAGTCCAACAAGAGACATGTTGACATTAATTACCAAAACCACCTATGGAGCACTTGTGCTTTCACATTCATCCGCTGCTTTGCTAACTTCCTTCTGCTTTATTGATTTTTAATTGTCATCCAAAACCGACAAGAAAAAGCAATAAAAATCACTCTTTAGAACTCATTCATGCATCATACTAACAATAACTACTTTGATGTAAGGTAAACACATGATTCCAAGATGGAATAATACGAAACATAGTATGGCATGGCATATTCACAATTGTTTCTGTAAACTAAGCAGAAACCATTTCAACAAATAAGAAGCAATGCAAGCTAGAAACCACATGAAAGATGCAACCAATATGACTCTGCCAAGTTAAAAGCGTCCCATCATAAATGTCATTTCAACAAATTAGAAGCGGCGCATGCTGTAAATCATATGAAATACACAACTAATATCACACTGCATATGCTGAAGGTGTCTCGTCATATTGATTTATGCGGGATACAAAAAAAACAATAGTTTTATGTAAGGACATGCGTAATAGACAGATGTACTATGTACTAAAAATAGGAAGGCATGTCACATTAACAAGTATAATGTATAAACTAAGCAGAATAGAACCTGCAATTTAACCAAATTAGAAGAATTACAATCTAGACACCATATACAACATGCAAGCACATATCACGCTGCCACGTTAGAGCAAGCACCTACGATGCTAGTGTAGGGGAAATGCGGTAATAAACTATAGAGCTACATTCACTATCTTCATCTAGCCTTGCTGTTTCTTGAGAATCATGTGGGGAGGCTGACGCTGCATTCTTTAAATGAGGATCTTTTATCACAGTAGTCCACTGGCCTGACTGCCTCATCATAAGTGATTGATGAGGGATACACAAGAACATTAGTTTGATGTAAGAACATGGTTAATAGACATATGTACTAGTATGTACCAAAAACAGGAAGGCGTGTCATATTAAAAAGTATAGTGTGTAAGTTAAGCAGATGAAATTTAACCAAATTGGAAGCAATACAAGCTAGACATCCGGCTGGAGTGGTGAGCATGATCTTCTAGGACCTGAGAGCCTGGTGGGAGGCGATATGCTTCTCCACCATCGTGGCTTTTTAGTTGGCTTCCAGGTGATGCATGTCTGTGCTGGGCCTGTCACTGGCTCGGCCAGTGCCCTGACTAGCTATTTGTCTTCTGGTGCTCCCGGGATGGTGGTTCATGTAAAAAGTATCTTTCCTTATCTTGATAAAGATCGACTTCGGCCTTTCGAATACAAGTTAGATGCCATATGCAACATGCAACCACATATGACACCGTGAAGTTAAAGTAAGCACCTGGGATAGTGATACACGGCGAGTGAGATCATCAACTCCAGAGCTACGTTCCCCGTCACCATCTGCTGACACTACACCCTTTAAAGTCTTGAAATGTGTCTGGCCTAGTCGCCTACCACGCTAGAGTGACTTATCTCTTCTCTTTTCTGTTTCTGTCAAGGCAGGGTCTCAAATACCCTTGCATAAAAACACAATAGTGAGAGTATGGGTGAAGTGTGTGCAGAACTAGTGCACTATAAAAGTAGCACATAGCAGGTGGCTAAAAAATAAATGAAAGGGGACATATGATAGCTCTACAACATTGCATGGCAACCAAAATTAGATTCTACTATGTATGATTTTGTAATATATGAGAACAGGAAATGCAGGTACTCCTCCAGCACACCACCACATGTGGTCCTATCAAGATAATAGTCGACTGCAAATAAATAGGCCAATCGGTTTTTTTATGAACCGTCCGATCTATAAGGAATGGGAATATGGCCTTCGTCTACCTCCCTCCAGTCACTGTTGACGATCTTTCTCGATCCGCCAGCGACCACCGGCCCAGACCCCTGCCTCCGCCGCCCCGCCCTCCCCTCGACCTCACACCACCGCCGTGCTTGGAAGCGCCCCCAGGCCATCCCTTTAATCCCGACCGACCTCCAGATTGGGCGCCAGCAACTCTAGGTTCCACACGCCCCTAATATAAACACCGAGGCGCTCCTTCCCCGGCATAAGAGGCAGACTAGCGCCTGTTGCGCTGGGGAATTCTTCTGTTAATTGGGAATCAACTGTCCACGAATTGAAATCCAGGGGGGCAACGGACCTCTAGCTAAGGTGAAATAGTATATGAGGAGAAACCTTGTGCATCGCGAGTTACTAGGAACATCTAGTATCAATAAGAAGCGGTCAAACTACTATCTTCCGTGGGATGAATACAGTGCAAGCAGACATGTAAGATTTGCACGAATAAGGGAAGAGGAGTACCATTTTTGTTTGCCGGTGTCATCTCCTCCACATGTCGCGGCGATCTTCTTCTTTTTGCCAAGGGAACCGATGTTTCGGAGGAGGGTGCAAGCTTGGATGAACCCATTGCCAAATTGTTGAGTGTGTTGCCGTGGTCGTATGTTGGCAGAGGGGAAGCAGATCCGAGGCGGTGAAGGACGGAGTAGCAGGAACAAATCCGGTGTGGTGGACGGTGGCAAAGTTGGAGCGGCACCATGAGGTGCATGACAGCGTGGTTGAACTGGCTCGGGTCCGGACGGCTCGGCCTCGGCTTTCAACTAGTAGTCGTGGAGGGCGTTTCACTTGAGGTTGCGGTGGACGACGACGTCAGGGTATCGGCTCCGGTGTAATGGAGGAGGGCGGCGGTTGATGGGTGGGATGGGGTGGCGGACGGAGGACGCCGGGGTTTCGCGGCTAGTGGAGAGGTAGTTTTGTTGCTCACGGAGTACGGATGGGGAATCAGACGGGAGGGCAGGGCGGGGGAGCTAAGGGGGATCCATGTTTCGGTCTAGGACGCGCTTGTTTTTGGCTTTTTTGAAATGATGCGTCGCGCTTGTTTGAAATTTGGGGCAAGTACAAACTTTACCCCTGTCTTAAATTTCGGACCTACTGCTGGTCGGGGGTAGGATGGTAATCCCAGGTGGCCCAAATAGTAGGCGGGAGCGATTTCGGCCGCGCGCATGTGTGCTTAGCCGGCCATTGTGTTTGAATGTTTTTCGGAGGCGGTTACGTGGCGTCTAGATGAAGCTACAAACCTACCATGGTTTAGACTTTTGGACGTCGGGCCGGTAGGTTTCATGGGTCGGACTTAGAAAAGTAATTTCCTTCTACTACCAAACATTGGTATCACGCGGTTTCGGGCATGTAGAGGCTCTTTTGGCGCTTCATTCGAAATTTTGAAACAGAAGCATTCACGTTTAGAGTACTCTTGAAGTTTGAGGATTGACCTAAATAGACAACGTTAAATTTGACCTTGTATGTTTGAAAACCACATTCAATTATCTGCTTCTTTTTGAAATTTTGACACTTGGAAATCTTATAACTATGATTATTTTGGAATGGAGGAGCTAAATTTGAAACTATTTTGTACAAGACTATATATTCTATTAGGTACAAAATCAGAGCAAAGATTGGTGCCCCCATAACTTAGGTATGACTTACAAATGCCATGATATCGAATTCAAATAATTGAATGGACTTCATGTTGAATTCGATTGTTTCAAACCACCTTAAGTTGAATTCAAATGTATGCTAGTTCATAGCTAGATATTTATAATCTTCATTGTGTAACTTCCGTATGTATAATGTGCTTTACACAAACAACATGAACTATACTCATGTTTGTATTCAATTGCTAAAGCGATGCATTGCCTGGAGTTCAAAATACTAGCTATGTGGATCAATTATGTTGAATAATAACATATCATTCTCAAATTCGATAGAAACTAGATGCATGATGGATCAATGACCGTTCCTTATGCGAATTGCAAATATCATGATCCCATCCTAATATTTGGATACAATTTATATCCTTAATCAATGTGTACATCAGTCTTTTATGTGTAGTTTCCCTCTCCATCGGTGGTCTCTCACAAGTGCTCACACACGCTCCCCCTAGGTGTCTTTCTTGCAGACATGCTCTCGATATAACCCTCCCTCCCTCTCGTAACCATTTACGACTGTTTTCACTAATATTTATCACAAGAACTCTTCCTCTCACAAGCATACACACGCATAATACCCATCGACCCTTTCTACATACATAGACCTACCTATGTCTCTCCTATACGCACATTATCTTTAGGCCTGTCTCTCACGCATTGTCTCGCACCTCTCTTCCTAATCAACGAGTATGATTCTAGCAGAGCATTCTATAGGATGCCCCTTAAATTTAGGTTGGATGAATAGTAATATCAAAGATAAGGGGTTACCTTAGTCCGATAACCCAGGGTTACAAATCCTAGCCGGCTTTGTCAGTGGACATAGAGTCTTTCACAATTAAGCTATCGTTGTCTTGTACGACAAGTCATCCATGGGTCTCCCTAAATGCGTCATGGGTCGACGAATGTGGCGCAGCACGGAACCGAACCAAGGGCCTCACCTTTGCCCCAGGTCTTGTTATCTTCTCACACCCACACATACCAACACAGACACCACACAAAAAATCTCCTCGTGCCTCTATCCACTCGCCCCTTGCATATAGACACTCAAGGGAATCTCTCGCCGTGACATCATACTAGTCTCTCTCTTTCTCTCTCTAGACCTCTCTCATTTCTCGTGCTATCTCTCCCACGCCCCCTGCCCCCGCCGTTCCATCTACCAATGCCTCTCTCGAATACGTAATACACACAAATACCTCTCTAGGCAATGCCAAATACATCAACTACACATTCACAAATGTTACATCACGTACCCCATTGATCTAAAAAGCCCCATCTTCACGTTTATTTCGCATACAACATTCCTTTTCAATAAACTGTGGCCACATAATTATTTTAGAATTTCTCCATATATACAACATTACAAAGTTATATGGAGGAGTATGAACGTTAATTTGAATTGCATGGTGCCCACAATGATATTTATTCCGCACTATGAATTTTCATATTTTTATACTTTATATAAAGTTAGTCATAATAAAAAGAAACGAAGAGCATCTCTCTCCCGATCACATACACCCCCTCTACGCCCCTTTCACGTACGCACACAAACTATCTCCAGGTCCTCAAAAAGTAAGCCCCCAGCACATTCACGCATGTTTCATCTTTCTCTCGCAATATATAGAGTGACAATCATTGTATTTGGAGCGAAAGCACGATACATACATTGGACTTCAGAATCCACTCATTACGTTCACCATTTACGTTTTGTGGTCATTATATAGTCACGAGCTCACCGTATAGCTCTGTATTTGCTCAAGACAGGACTAGTGGACCAGTTAAACGCTCCACGTGGCACCTCTAGTGTTGCATCACATTATCTCACTGCCATTGGGCCCACTTGTGAGCTTGTATCTACTCTTCTACACTCTTATAAAAAACAGAGTTGGTGATGATCGTGTGCCTGACACCCTGCAACATCGGATGTCCGATTTATATCTGACGGATAGGAAGGAAACTATGGCAATTTTGCAAAAAGGTACCCATACACATCTCCACATTTTCAAATAAGGCCTTCCCTCGTTCATCCTTTTCTCTCACAAGATAAACTAGTCATACAAATGCATCTTCATGTTACGTGCAACGCACGGGCATCTTGCTAATAAGAATGAAAACAAAAGACAAAACAATATTGGACGGTGGTTCGAAGTCATGACCGCGCGCACAGCGGACAAGGTGACCATGTATTGATATGCTGAGCCGTCTTTTTTAACACACAGGAGCTGGTGTGGTGATTATACACACACGCATGCATGCACAAGAACTGCATGCATGCAACACTCACACGAACACATGCAGTCCCGTAGGCACGCAACACTCACACGTACACACGCAGCCACGCACGCATGCAACACTCACACGCACACGTGCATGCATGCATGCACACACCACACAACCAACACACATTCTCACGCTCCAGTGCTCAACCTACACGTGCATGCACACACATCAGGCCCTGACAGACACATACACAACCAGGTGATTCCCGCGCACGGGTTGGAGTCTTATCGCGCCTGGGTTAATTTGTGTTTATCTGACCTTTTTCCTATGTGAACTGACATGTGGGACCCACAAGGAATGTGGTCAATTTAACTAGTCAACATGGTGCCACGCAGACTATTTGGCCGGTCAACAGAGGGCAATCCGATGTTAAACGGTGAGCAAGTGACCATATAATCACCGCAAAACGTATATACTGACCGTAATTAGCGTATTATGAAGTTCGGTGACCGTATTACGCTTTTCTCTCTCTAGGCCCTCCAAGACTACATCTCTACATGTTCTCGCATGTTACATCTAACAACTATGCAATACATCACTACTACTTCACTCTAACACAATAAATCACATGTGTTTTTAGTTTTATTAGATATCATATTGTTACTTAATTATTCAGTTTTCATACATTAAAATTGCCTTTGAAATGTATGGCCAGTATCATCTACCGCGCGGAAAAAATCCCGCCCTTTCCTGTTTAATCGGGTTTGTATCGATGGATCATGCGAAACAACAAAACTATAGTACTATATAGTACAAGTGACAGCTCATGGGGCCGCCGTGTCATGTAATCCTCCATCGTAAGAGTGGTGCGCTCGCTTTCATAAATGTTCTAGTCCCGTTCACTGACATGTGGGACATCATGCTACCGGGTCCACATGTCGTACCGAAATACAGTGCAGAGCAGCAGGGGTGAAGCACCCCAGTCATGGCGCCGTCGTAGTAATGAGCAATGAGGCGTCAAATCACAAAGTTGCACCTTTCCCGCAGTTTAGTTGGAGGGACGAAGTAATACTGCTAAAAAAGTAGTTGGAGGGACGAAGCAACCATCGTTTCACTCATTGCTGAATCCGCTTCTCCCTCATCTTCTTCAAGTATTTTTTGATAAGATCTTCAAGTTGTCCACGGGTTGCTTCTGCCGTTGTTCTTCCTCATGTGGGACGCGGATCGGCTTGGTAAATCACTCACACATGGGACCGCATGTTAGCAAACCGCAAGGCCAACTTCCACTAAAAATAAGAAACCTCCCCCGCCATCTGCACGGCAAAATCACCTCCTTTTTTACTAATCTTGATTCTATAATTTTTTAGATCAATATAATTGAGATTTTTATAGATAGCACAGAGGAGCAAAACCAAGTGGTACGGTTAAGGGCATCCACAATGTGTATCCAAATGTGAAAATAGCTTTTGGCATCGATGGGAACCATTATGGACGGTGCTGCCAAAGCCAAAAAGATGGAACCGAAGCTCCCTAATTGATTGATTGAAGGAATAGAAAAATGCATCGTCTCTCCTCTTGCTCCTATGCTTGGACGCATGTACAGTATAGAGCATAGAGTCTACTCCCATGTCCCTTATATCACAAATCACAAAGCATTGATGCGTCAAATCACAAAGCCCGGACGAAGCAACCATCATTTCACTCTTCGCTGACTCCGCTTCTCCATCGTCTTCTTCAAGAAACTACCCTCACCGCACTAATCTGGACGGACGACGCTATTGTGTACTAGTAGTACTAGTACATTATTTATGCGTCCTTTGGTTCAACGCGCTTCCTGTATGCAAATAAGGCGGTTGTCTCGGCTTGCAGGCGGCACTTGCGTCCGGTGGTCTCCCTCAACGGTGTTCTCCGTCGAATGCACTTCACCAAACCACAACATTCGAGATATCGACGAGGTCACCGCAATGGGGATGGAAGTCAAAATTGATGGGGCATGCGAAAGTGAGAAGGTTGGTTTGCATGGTGCTGCATTAATCAAGTGATGAGGAGTGAGATGGTTAACTCTTTGGGCATTGGTGAAAAAATACGCATTAATTGACACGTCAAACGATGACATGAATCGATTAATCCCGCGAAGGAAAACCCCGCCTTTCTTTGTTAACACCAGTACTCCTAGTACGTACTTATCCTGTTTGGGTCTAGGCCTTGCATTGCCATATTTCGCCACACATTTTTGCCAAGCTTGCCTAAAGTTTTCAAAATGAAAAGGATGTACACTTGCGCACGGTTGTCGCGGTCGCACCGTACCCTCACACGGTCGCTTCGCACCCTCACACAGTCGCTCCTGCACGCTGCAAACCCAACCAAGGGAACGCGCCCTCACCAACACGTGCTACCGCATGTGAACAAACCAAACTCAGACATCCTACCGCTGACACATAATTTTCGTTCATACAGTATGTTTATCCAACCGCATGTTGGGAGGATCCCTACGGCCTGTGCGGTGGTCTGTTGGGGAAGAAGAAGAGGTGAGGAAGAAGGGTTAGGAGACATAGGAGATCCATCCAACAACCTGAAATGGTAGACCGACCCAAATGATGAAAGTCAGGCGACTTGCTTAACAATATATGTTTTTACACAGCAACCGATCCTAAAAACAACAACATAAAGAAAAACTATCACTGCTCACGGAACGAGACGGCCTCGTCGTCTTTGGCTACCGGCGCGAACAAGCCATAGCTACCGACGTGTGTATCCACACCAAGGTTGTCCTCGGCCTCTAGCTACTCGTTCACACCGAGCGTGCGGGCGCTCTGCATGGACAAGAGCACCGCCCGGTTCAAGTCAAGGATGTCCGATTCCGCCTACAGGATGGCCTCGATGGCAGCGGCATCCGCGGACTCCATGTCGAGTTGAACCTCCGCCGCCCGGTTCAAGTCGAGGACGTCCGGTTCCGCCTTGAGGAGGGCCTCGATGGCAACGGCATCCGCGCGCTTGATACGTCTCCAATGTATCTATAATTTTTTATTGCTCCATGCTATATTATCTACTGTTTTGGACTATATTGGGCTTTATTTTCCACTTTTATATTATTTTTGGGACTAACCTATTAACCGGAGGCCCAGCCCAGAATTGATGTTTTTTTGCCTATTCAGTGTTTTGGATAAACAGAATATCAAACGGAGTCCAAACAGAATAAAATCTTCGGGAACGTGATTTTCTCAACGAACGTGATCCAGGAGACTTTGACCCTGCTCCAAGGAACAAAAGAGGCGGTAACGAGGGTGGAGGGCACCCCCACCCCTAGGGCACGCCTCCCTGCCTCATGGGCCCTTCGTCTCTCCTCCGGCGTACTTCTTCCTCCTATATATACACACGTACCCCCAAACGATCAGAACAGGAGCCAAAAACCTAATTCCACCGCCGCAACTTTCTGTATCCACGAGATCCCATCTTGGGGCCTGTTCCAGAGCTTCGCCGAAAGAGGGCCGTCATCACGGAGGGCTTCTACATCATCATAGCCTCTCCGATGAAGTGTGAGTAGTTTACCTCAGACCTTCGGGGCCATAGTTAGTAGCTAGATGGCTTCTTCTCTCTCTTTGAGACTCAATACAAAGTTCTCCCCCTCTCTTGTGGAGATCTATTCGATGTAATCTTCTTTTTCCGGTGTGTTTGTTGAGATCGATGAATTGTGGTTTATGATCAAGTCTATCTATGAATAATATTTGACTCTTCTCTGAATTCTTTTATGTATGATTGGTTATCTTTGCAAGTCTCTTTGAATTATCCGTTTGGTTTGGCCAACTAGATTGGTAGTTCTTGCCATGGCAGAAGTGCTTAGCTTTGGGTTCGATCCTGCGGTGTCCTTACCTAGTGACAGAAGGGGCAACAAGGCACGTATTGCATCGTTGCCACCGAGGATAACAAGATGGGGTTTATTTCATATTGCATGAATTTATCTCTCTACATCATGTCATCTTGCTTAAGGCGTTACTCTGTTTTTAACTTAATACTCTAGATGCATGCTAGATAGCGGTCGATTAGTGGAGTAATAGTAGTAGATGCAGAATCGTTTCGATCTACTTGTCACGGACGTGATGCCTATATACATAATCATGCCTAGATATTCCCATAACTATGTTCAATTCTGTCAATTGCTCAATAGTAATTTGTTCACCCACCGTAGAATACTTATGCTCTTGAGAGAAGCCACTAGTGAAACCTATGGCCCCCGGGTCTATTCTCATCATATCAATCTCCATCACTTTAATCTTGCTTTGCTTTTTTACTTTGCTTTTACTTTTTACTTTGCATCTTTATACCAAAAATACCAATAATATTATATCTATCAGATCTCACTCTCGTAAGTCACCGTGAAGGGATTGACAACCCCTAATTGCGTTGGTTGCGAATAGCTATCGCTTTGGGCAGGTACGAGGGACTTGAGCGTGGCCTCCTACTGGATTGATACCTTGGTTCTCAAAAACTGAGGGAAATACTTACGCTACTCTACTGCATCATCCCTTCCTCTTCGGGGAAAACCAACGCAAGCTCAAGACATAGCAAGAAGGATTTCTGGCGCCATTGCCGGGGAGTCTACGCAAAAAGTCAACATACCAAGTACCCATCACAATCCCTATCTCTCGCATTACACTATTTGCCATTTGCCTCTCGTTTTCCTCTCCCCCCAATTCACCCTTGCTATTTTATTCGCCCTCTCTCTCTATCCTCCCTCTCTATCTGCCTCTTTTTGCTCGCTTGCCTTTTTGTTTGCTCTTGTGTTAGATTGCTTGTTTGTCGCGATGGCTCAAGATACTACCAAATTGTGTGACTTCACCAATACCAATAATAATGATTTCCTTAGCACTCCGATTGCTCCTCTTACCGAAGCTGAATCTTGTGAAATTAATAATGCTTTGTTGAATCTTGTTATGAAAGATCAATTCGTCGGCCTTCCTAGTGAAGATGCCGCTACTCATGTGAATAGCTTCGTTGATTTATGTGATATGCAAAAGAAAAAAGATGTCAATAATGATGTCGTTAAATTGAAGCTATTTCCTTTTTCGCTTAGAGATCGTGCTAAAGCTTGGTTTTCGTCTTTGCCTAAGAATAGTATTGACTCATGGAACAAGTGCAAAGATGCTTTTATCTCTAAGTATTTTCCTCCCGCTAAGAACATCTCTCTTAGGAACGATATTATGAACTTTAAACAACTTGATCATGAACATGTTGCACAAGCTTGGGAGAGAATGAAATTAATGATAGGTAATTGCTTTACTCATGGTTTGAATTTGTGGATGATCATACAAAATTTTTATGCCGGATTGAATTTTGCTTCTAGAAATCTTTTAGATTCGGCCGCGGGAGGCACTTTTATGGAAATCACTTTAGGAGATGCTACTGAACTCCTAGATAATATTATGGTTAATTATTCTCAATGGCATACTGAAAGACCTTCTAATAAAAAAAATGCATGCGATAGAAGAAATTAATGTGTTGAGTGGAAAGATGGATGAACTTATGTAATTATTTGCTACTAAGAGTGTTTCTTCTGATCCTCATGATATGCCTCTGTCTACTTTGATTGAGAATAACAATGAATCTATGGATGTGAATTTTGTTGGTAGGAATAATTTTGGTAACAACGCTTATAGAGGGAATTTTAATCCTAGGCCATATCCTAGTAATCCTTCTAATAATTATGGTAATTCCTACAACAATTCTTATGGAAATTATAATAAGATGCCCTCTAAATTTGAGACTAGTGTTAAAGAGTTTATGAATTCACAAAAGAATTTTAATGCTTTGCTTGAGGATAAATTGCTTAAAGTTGATGATTTGGCTTGAAACGTTGATAGAACTTCTCTTGAGGTTGATTCTTTAAAGCTTAGATCTATCCCTCCTAAGCATGATATCAATGAGTCTCTCAAAGCCATGAGAATTTCCATTGATGAGTGCAAGGAAAGAACCGCTAGGATGCGTGCTTCAAAAGATGCCTTTATTAAAGCGTGTTCCTCCAATTCCTATGAAAATCAAGATGAAGATCTAAAAGTTATTGATGTGTCCCCTATTAAATCTTTGTTTTGCAATATGAATCTTGATGAAACTGCATATGATCTTCCTTTACCTAGAAGGCGTTCTAAAAATTCGGAGTATTTAGATCTTGATGATGAAATTGATGAAAGTGGGATTGAAAGAAATAAAAATCTAGATGTTGCTAAACCCACTATATTGGATTTCTAGGAATTTAATTATGAAAGTTGCTCTTTAATTGATTGTATTTCTTTGTTGCAATCCGTGCTAAACTCTCCACATGCTTATAGTCAAAATAAAGCCTTCACCGAAACTTATTGTTGATGCCTTGATGCAATATTATGAAGAAAAACTTGAGTTGAAAGTTTCTATCCCTAGAAAACTCTATGATGAGTGGGAACCAACTATTAAAATTAAAATTAAATATCATGAGTTTTATGCTTTGTGTGATTTGGGTGCTAGTGTCTCTACTATTCCCAAGACTTTGTGTGATTTGCTAGATTTCCGTAATTTTGATGATTGCTCGCTAAACTTGCATCTTGTGGATTCCACTATTAAGAAACCTATGGGAAGGATTAATGATGTTCTTATTGTTGCAAATAGGAATTATGTGCCTGTAGATTTCATTGTTCTTGATATAGATTGCAATTCTTCTTTCCCTATTATTCTTGGTAGACCTTTCCTTAGAACGGTTGGTGCGATTATTGATACAAAGGAAGGGAATATTAGATTTCAATTTCCATTAAAAAAGGGAATGGAACAATTCCCATGAAAGAAAATAAAATTACCATATGAAACTATCATGAGAGCCAATTATGGATTGCCTACCAAAGATGGCAATACCTAGATCTATCCTCGCTTTTATGCCTAGCTAGGGGCGTTAAACGATAGCGCTTGTTGGGAGGCAACCCAATTTTATTTTTATTCCTTGCTTGTTGATCCTGTTTAGTAATAAATTAATTATTTAGACTGTGTTTTGGTTGTGTTTTTTTGTGTTTAATTAGTGTTTGTGCCAAGTAGAACCGTTGGGATGACTTGGGGAAAGACTTGTTGAACTTGCTGTAAAAAACAGAAACTTTAGTGCTCACGAGAACTGCTGTCATTTTTATTTGAAGAGTTCTATTTAGTTAATTGTTTTTGAAGATGATGAATAGATAAATTACTCACGTCCATAAATTTATTTTAGAATTTTTGGTGTTCCATATCTTGCGCTAGCTACAGATTACTACAGACTGTTCTATTTTTGACAGATTCTGTTTTTCGTGTGTTGTTTGCTTATTTTGATGAATCTATGGCTAGTAAAATAGTTTATGATCCATAGAGAAGTTGGAATACAGTAGGTTTAACACCAATATAAATAAATAATGAGTTAATTACAGTACCTTGAAGTGGTCTTTTGTTTTCCTTCGCTAACGGAGCTCACGAGTTTTCCATTTTGAGTTTTGTGTTGTGATGTTTTCAAGTTTTGGGTGAATTCTTTTGATGCATCATGGAACAAGGAGTGGCAAGAGCCTAAGATTGGGGATGCCCATGGCACCCCGAAGATAATCCAAGGACACCAAAAAGTCAAAGCTTGGGGATGCCCTGGAAGGCATCCCCTCTTTTGTCCACTTCCATCGGTAATTTACTTGGAGCTATATTTTTATTCACCAACATGATATGTGTTTTGCTTGGAGCGTCTTGTATTATTTGTGTCTTTGTGTCTTAGTATGCCACAATCATCCTTGCTGTACACACCTTTTGAGAGAGCCATACATGAATTAAAATTTGATAGAATACTCTATGTGCTTCACTTATATCTTTTGAGCTAAGTAATTTTGCTCTATGCGCTTCACTTATATCTTTTGAGCGTTATAATTTTGCTCTATGTGCTTCACTTAGATTTTTTAGAGCACAGTGGTGGATTTGTTTTAAAGAAACTACTGATCTCTCATGCTTCACTTAAATTATTTTGAGAGTCTCTTAATAGCATGGTAATTTGCTTAATAATAATATGCTTGGTATTCAAGATTTGTGAAACTTTCTTTTGAGTGTGTTGAATACTAAGAAAAGATTGAAGCATTATAATTGTTTTGAGATATGGAGGTGATAATATTAAAGTCAGGCTAGTTGAGTAGTTGTGAATTTAAAGAATACTTGTGTTAAAGTTTGTGATTCCCGTAGCATGCACGTATGGTGAACCGTTATGTGATGAAGTCAGAGCATGATTTATTTATTGATTGTCTTCCTTATGAGTGGCAGTCTGGGACGAGCGATGATCTTTTCCTACCAATCTATCCCCCTAGGAGCATGCGCGTAATACTTTGCTTTGATAACTTCTAGATTTTTGCAATAAGTATATGAGTTCTTTATGACTAATGTTGAGTCCATGGATTATACGCACTCTCACCCTTCCACCTTTGCTAGCCTCTCTAATACCGCGCACATTTCGCCGGTATCATACACCTACCATATACCTTCCTCAAAACAGCCACCATACCTACCTATTATGGCATTTCCATAGCCATTCCGAGATATATTGCCATGCAACTTTCCACTGTTCCGTTTATCGTGACACACTCCATCATTGTCATATTGCATATCCCGGTACACCGCCGGATGCATTCACATAGAGTCATATTTTGTTCTAAGTATCGAGTTGTAATTGTTGAATAATAAGAAAAATAAAAGTGTGATTATCATCATTATTAGAGCATTGTCCCAGTGAGGAAAGAATGATGGAGACTATGATTCCCCCATAAGTCGGGATGAGACTCCGGATGAAAAAAAATTAAAAAAATAGGCCATAGAAGCCCAAATAAAAAGAGGCCATAAAAAAAGAGAAAAGGCCCAAACAAAAAATATATAAATAAAAAAAATGAGAGAAAGAGAGAGAAGGGACAATGTTACTATCCTTTTACCAAACTTGTGCTTCAAAGTAGCACCATGATCTTCAGAGTAGAGAGTCTCTCATGTTATCACTTTCATATACTAGTGGGAATTTTTCTTTATAGAACTTGGCTTGTATATTCCAATGATGGGCTTCCTCAAATTGCCCTAGGTCTTCATGAGCAAGCAAGTTGGATGCACACCCACTTAGTTTCTTTTTGAGCTTTCATATACTTATAGCTCTAGTGCATCCGTTGCATGGCAATCCCTACTTACTCACATTGATATCTATTGATGGGCATCTCCATAGCCCATTGATACGCCTAGTTGATGTGAGACTATCTTCCCCTCCTTTTTTTCTTCTCCACAACCACCATTCTATTCCACCTATACTTCTATATCCATGGCTCACGCTCATGTATTGCGTGAAGATTGAAAAAGTTTTGAAAAAGTTAGAGTATGAAACAATTGCTTGGCTTGTCATCGGGGTTGTGCATAATTTAAATACTTTGTGTGGTGAAGATGGAGGATAGCCAGACTATATGATTTTGGAGGGATAACATTCTTTGGCCATGATATTTTGAGAAGACATAATTGCTTTGTTAGTATGCCTGATACGTCTCCAACGTATCTATAATTTTTGATTGCTCCATGCTATATTATCTACGGTTTTGGACTATATTGGGATTTATTTTCCACTTTTATATTATTTTTGGGACTAACCTATTAACCGGAGGCCCAACCCAGAATTGCTGTTTTTTGCCTATTTCAGTGTTTCGGATAAACAGAATATCAAACCGAGTCCAAACGGAATAAAATCTTCGGGAACGTGATCCAGGAGACTTGGAACCTACTCCAAGGAAGAAAAGAGGCGGTCACAAGGGTGGGGGCGCACCCCCCTAGGGCGTGCCCCCCTACCTTGTGGGCCCCTCGTTGCTCCTCCGGCGTACTTCTTCCTCCTATATATACACACGTAACCCCAAACGATCAGAACAGGAGCCAAAAACCTAATTCCAGCGCCACAACTTTCTGTATCCGCGAGATCCCATCTTGGGGCCTGTTCCGAAGCTCCGCCGGAAGAGGGCCTTCATCACAGAGGGCTTCTACATCATCATAGCCTCTGTGATGAAGTGTGAGTAGTTTACCTCAGACCTTCGGGTCCATAGTTAGTAGCTAGATGGCTTCTTCTCTCTCTTTGAATCTCAATACAAAGTTCTCCCCCTCTCTTGTGGAGATCTATTCGATGCAATGTTCTTTTTGCGGTGTGTTTGTTGAGACCGATGAATTGTGGGTTTATGATCAAGTCTATCTATGAATAATATTTGAATCTTCTCTGAATTCTTTTATGTATGATTGGTTATGTTTGCAAGTCTCTTCGAATTATCCGTTTGGTCTGGCCAACTAGATTGGTAGTTCTTGCCATGGGAGAAGTGCTTAGCTTTGGGTTCGATCTTGCGGTGTCCTTACGAGTGACAGAAGGGGCAGCAAGGCACGTATTGCATCATTGGCATCGAGGATAACAAGATGGGGTTTATTTCATATTGCATGAATTTATATCTCTACATCATGTCATCTTGCTTAAGGTGTTTACTCTGTTTTTAACTTAATACTCTAGATGCATATTGGATAGCGGTCGATGAGTGGAGTAATAGTAGTAGATGCAGAATCATTTCGATCTACTTGTCACGGACGTGATGCCTATATACATGATCATGCCTAGATATTCTCATAACTATGCTCAATTCTGTCAATTGCTCAACAGTAATTTGTTCACCCACCGTAGAATACTTATGCTCTTGAGAGAACACACTAGTGAAACCTATGGCCCCCGAGTCTATTCGCATCATATCAATCTCCATCACTTTAATCTTGCTTTTCTTTTTACTTTGCTTTTACTTTTTACTTTGCATCTTTATACCAAAAATACCAAAAATATTATATCTATCAGATCTCACAATCGTAAGTGACCGTGAAGGGATTGACAACCCCTAATCGCGTTGGTTGCGAGTAGCTATCGCTTTGTGCAGGTATGAGGGACTTGAGCGTGGCCTCCTACTGGATTGATACCTTGGTTCTCAAAAACTAAGGGAAATACTTACGCTACTCTGCTGCATCATCCCTTCCTCTTTGGGGAAAACCAACGCAAGCTCAATACGTAGCAGCGCTCCGTGTCGAGTTGAGCCTCCGCCGCCCGGTTCAAGTTAAGGACGTCTGGTTCCGCCTGCAGGAGGGCCTTGATGGCAGCATCATAAGCGCGCTCCGCCTCAAGTTGAGCCTCTGCCGCCTGGTTCACATCCACGACATCTGGTTCCTCCTGCAGGAGAGCCTCAATAGCAGCGGCATGCGCGCGCTGCACATGAAGTTGAGACTCTGCCTCCCGGTCCTCCTTTGGTCCGCCTGCACCATGGGGGACCTGGATGCCGGCTGAAAGTCGACGTCCATCGTCTCATAACCATCGGGGGCCTTCTGCGCCGTGAACTCTGCCATGAACATTGGATCGGCTTCCTCCTCATCGTATCATGTCTCCAGAGAACTCGGGGATTGGCCCGCCGCAAAGCGGGCTTGGGAACGGAGGTATGTGGCACCGACCACAGTCGCGATTTCTATGTGGCGCTCCGTCGTCAGCATCTTGTAGTACGTGATCTTGCGACGCACCATGACTTTCTGGCGGACTAGGGGACACTTGATGCGGGATAGGGGATCGAAAGGTGGGGGATGGGCTAGAGAGGAGGTGTGGTTTTGGGGCAGTGGCTCGCGTAGGCCGAGCAGCAAAGGTTCTAGTGTGAATAGTGGTTCTGGTGACGACAGGTCAATCGGTTTTGACTGTACATCACGCTTGTCGCGTTCGTGTTGCACCCCGGCACGTAGGACCCTCCATGTCGCTCACCAAATGGACCGCGCTTCATCTTGCATTTTCGCTTGCTTGTGGGACCAAGGTTGAGAGCAAACTGATGTCCCTCCCCCTCCCCGCCCACGTCATTTATACTACTAGTCCCTCCGTTTTATGCGGAGTAAATAAAAATAGAGGGAGTATACTACAGATGAGGATCCCCTGACGTGGCTGAACCCATTGAGTAACTGACATGCAGAGCCTAGCAAGAATGGGATACTCCGGTAAGTGAACGAAAGGGAGGGTAAGGCAGGGATACCTACGTCAGAGGATCCACTTCCACTAGTACTCCCTCCTTCCATCTACAGGGCCTAATGCGTTTTTCGAGGCTAACTTTGACAAAATGTTAGAGTAATAATATCTAACATGCAACTTACACAAAGCATAAGGTCAAATTCGTATATTAAAGGAGTTCCAATGATATAATTTTCACAATATACATCTCATGTACTATTAATCTTGTCAATAGTCAAAGGTGGTTTTGAAAAACCCATTGGAGCATGGTTAATAATATAGCCAGCAGATGGTTATAAGGAACTGTCATGTCATCTATAGCCATCATCTATATGCACTCATATAGTAGTGTGGGCTATTTCCCACAAAAAATAAGGTTGGCTATTGTTTTAGTACTTTTTTCCATCTCCTCTCTATCTCCTTCTTCATATTTATTGTATTTAACTAGGAATGCGTATATAGCTAGGCTCTTGCATGAGAGCTCACTCCCTTTACTTTTTCACATCTCTCTCCTCCACATAGGCCCTATATAAATGGAAGGAGGGAGTACTATGAGCACTACATACTCTACTACAGATGTTGTCAGTACTCCACTAGTACTATTGGACAGGGAGCTTAAAAGAATCTTACTATTGGACTGGCTATACGTGGCGAAATCCTAGTAGGAAGAGCATGCACGAGAACAAGCACATTCACGTGGTTGAAAACAAATTTGAAACCATGTATGTTTGAATACAAATCTAGGAGTACATACGAATCTAACAATATTGATTGGGCGTTGTTGAATGGTGATACTTTTTTAATAAGTTTGATCAAAGTAGAGATACTTTGACTAGACATAAAACTTATATGTAAACTACTAGAAAGGATCGGAGGGACTATATTGTACATTCAAGAGCGAAACGAACATTGAATACCCTTTATATATGATTTGTGCATGCTATGATCACCGGTTCAAAATTTTGATCTACCTTAGGTATCACACATGCACCCACTCGTTCTCTCTCGATTTCATCTCGGGGTCCGGAGATCAATTGAAAGAGGACTAGGGTGGGTACAATACGTTCATTTCTCTTATGAATGTACAATATACTCCCTCTGATCCCGACAGACCCCCCCCTCCCCCCGCCGGTCATTTCTATCATAGAAATAGACCAAACCTTTATCTCCTTGCACGACTGATACGTCTCCAACGTATCTATAATTTTTGATTGTTACATGGTATTATATTACCTGTTTTGGATGTTTAATGGGCTTTAATATAGCTTTTTATATTATTTTTGGGACTAACCTAGTAACCTAAAGCCCAGTGCAAATTGCTGTTTTTTTGCCTATTTCAGTGTTTCGTAGAAAAGGGATATCAAATGGAATAAAACCTTTGGGGGAGTTATTTTTGGAACAAACTCAATCCAAGAGACTTGGAGTGGACGTCAAGAAAGCAGCGAGGTGGCCACGAGGTAGGAGGGTGCGCCCAGGGGGGTAGGCACGCCCCCACCCTCGTGGGCCCCTCGTGGCTCCGCTGACCTACTTCTTTCGCCTGTATATACTCATATACCCCAAAAACATCCGAGAGCACCACGAAACCCTATTTCCACCGCCGCAACCTTCTGTAACCATGAGATCCTATCTTGGGGACTTTTTCGGCGCTCCTCCGGAGGGGGAATCGATAACGGAGGGCTTCTACATCAACACCATAGCCTCTCCAATGATGTGTGAGTTGTTTACCACAGACCTTTGGGTCCATAGTTATAGGCTAGATGGCTTCTTCTCTCTCTTTGGATCTCAATACAAAGTTATCCTTGATTCTCTTGGAGATCTATTCGATGTAATTATTTTTGTGGTGTGTTTGTCGAGATTCGATGAATTGTGAGTTTATGATCAAGATTATCTATGAACAATATTTGAATCTTCTTTGAATTCTTTTATGCAGGATTTAATATCTTTGCTAGTCTCTTGGAATTATGAGTTTGGTTTGGCCTACTAGATTGATCTTTCTTGCAATGGGAGAAGTGCTTAGCTTTGGGTTCAATCTTGCGGTGTCCTTTCCCAGTGACATTAGGGGCAGCAAGGCACGCATTGTATTGTTGCCATCGAGGATAAAAAGATGGGGTTTATATCATATTGCATGAGTTTTTCCCTCAACATCATGTCATCTTGCCTAATGCGTTACTCTGTTCTTATGAACTTAATACTCTAGATGCATGCTGGATAGCGGTCGATGTGTGGAGTAATTGTAGTAGATGCAGAATCGTTTCGGTCTAGTTGTCACGGACGTGATGCCTGTATACATGATCATGCCTAGATATTCTCATAACGATTCCCTTTTCTATCAATTGCTCGAAAGTAATTTATTCACCCACCGTAGAATATGCTATCTTGAGAGAAGCCACTAGTGAAACCTATGGCCCCTGGGTCTATCTTCCATCATATTATTTTCCTATCAACTTGATATTTCTATCGTGTTTTATTTTGCAATCTTTATTTTCCAATCAATACCATTAAAATACCAAAAATATTTATCTTATTATCTCTATTAGACTCACTGTTGTAAGTGACCTGAAGGGATTGACAACCCCTTTATCACGTTGGTTGCGAGGTTCTTGTTTGTTTGTGTAGGTACTAGGCGACTTGCATGTTACCTCCTACTGGATTGATTCCTTGGTTCCCAAAAACTGAGGGAAATACTTATGCTACTTTGCTGCATCACCCTTTCCTCTTCAAGGGAACACCAACACATGCTCAAGAGGTAGCAACAACACGCAATTGATCTCTCAACATCAATCGATCTCGACAAGATGTGTCAGGGCATGAACCGAATGGGTTGTCAAAACTAAGATGGGAAGCAACACGTAGTGGAGGCAAAGTGAAACTTTAAACGAACCGTTTGTTTGTATGCATGTCGGACAAATTACAACATTGGAAATACAAGCATGGTCTAGGCCCACATACGAATGATACTCGGCGGAATGTTCAAATGAGGCATGCGGGAGCGACACACTCATCGTCGCTTTACACGGTCGGTTTCAGTGTGCTGAGGGTGGCGTTAGCGCTGTGTCACGGCCAGCAGATCAAAACCCGGCTATTCAAGGATGCACGGGGAACCGAAGTGCGCGCGCGCCGCGACGTGTCCGCGGAGTAGTGTAGCACGTCCAACTGCATCCCCAGGACCTGAGACCATGCTGGGTTGTCTTGCTTTTTCAAGGACATGTGGGGTTGCACATGAGCAAAGGGCATCTCCAACGTTGCCACGACTGCAGCTGACAACCCTAGCACACCAAAAACCCTCGTCCCTCATGCCGTCGCGCGGTGCGTTCCCCATCGGCGCCAGCTGCCCGCATTCATGTCGTCCATCCGTCTGTCGTCGTTAAGAGGCTCGCTGCCCGAGGAACGAACTCCGGCGACTTAATGATGCACCCGGATGCTCGGCTTCACTAGAAGGCGCTACTTAAAGCGACAATGCCCAGCTAACCTCCACACCAAAGTGCATCGTCCTGCCAGCTGGAGGTCGAGGTCGCCGCCCTCACAAAAGTCGCCGCTCGCGACGCAATAGCGGCGTAGTTGGACGCGGACGTGACCGCATAAGCGGTGGCCATGCTGGCGGCCGACGACAGGAGCACCGTCAGCCACGCGTCCTACTTGCCGCCATCCAATGCCTGGCACCACCTAGGTCGGGACTCCTCCGAGGATGAGTAGAGCATGGGAGGCGGTAGGGCATGGTGTGCCAACTGGCCAGTCCGTCTCCCGTGTTCTACTCTTCCTCACCGAAGACCGCACCTTAACTTCACGAGTCTTCAACCCTTCCCCCGTACATGGAGATCGCAGATGGAGGACGTCGGTCGCCGTCGTAGAATAGGTTTAGGGTCGGGTTTCTCATATTTTTCTGTCCTTTAAAAGTTCAAAATGTAATGAAAATCCGCCGTGTTTGCATTAATCTCGGTCGACGTATATGAACTTTCACAATAATATAGTATATTGTAGGAGTACTAGCAAGAGGCCCGTGTGTTGCATGGAACATCAAGATCTTGTGGGAGAAAGGGATGAACGAAGGACGGCCTTATCTGCAAATGTGTTGAGGAGTGCGGGTAAATTGTCATAGTTTCCTTCATATCCGTTATATATAGATCGGACGACCTATGTTGCAGGATGGCAGGCACACCATCATCACCAACTCTGCTTTTTATTGAATCGAGACAATGCTAACATGCGAAGTAAAATAAACATGTAGTCTACATACACAATTTATCTTAGTTACTCCAATAGTACGTCCACTACACATTCACGCATTTCACATAATTCTACATCTACGGGAACCTACAAAAGGGTTAACGTAAATTGTCTCTCTCTCCTCCTTGTTTTTCATGGTGGTGGGCTCCTCCCTCCCCCCAATCTACAATCAACAGCTCACACGTTTCACATTATGTTAATTACGTAACTGGGATTGCGTAGGTGTAGCATTACTCGGCCTAAAAACCCCAACTAAGCCAACCTCCGAGTATATCGCGCGGGAAAAGACCGGACGCATTGTTTTAGTCGGGATTACCGGATTACTAGTAGTAGTATCGATGGATCGCGCGAAGCACCAAGTTTTTTTCTTTAGGGGGCGAAGCACCTAGTTTAAAAGGAAAAAAAGGTGGTACACTCATAGCACCCCTGTCGCGATCGCATTGCACCCGACACACTTTCAGTCCTGCACATGGCTCACGCAAACAGAACGCGCTTCGGCTTGCCTCTTCACTGACACGTGGGACTGCCCTTGGAGAAACCGACCATGTTCCAAACTCCCCCGCCGAGCGCGCGAAAATCCCCCCCCCCCCCACAAAAAAAAATTACCCCCAAATCCCAAATTCAACCGCCTTTCATCCATTATGCCAGGAAACCATCCAAGTAATGGTAGCGGGAAAAGGAACGTGGGAGGGCAGAAGAGAGATTATTGTTTACCCGTAGGTCCACTTTGTGGGACTTGGAGTCTTGGAAAGATTTGGATCTACAGCATAATCTTGATGTGATGCACATCGAGAAAAATATATGTGAAAGCATTATCGGCACACTTCTTAATATGGAAGGCAATACGAAAGATACCTTAAAATCTAGGATTGATTTGACACATCTGGGTATCAGAGAGGATTTTCATCTACAAGATGAAGATAAACCATGGGATATGGCACCAGCTTTGTACGTCTTGGACAGGGTAAAAAGAAAAGAATTCTGCGAGGTCCTGTCACGTATGCGATTCCCACATGGATTTGCTTCCAACCCTGAAAGGAGAGTCAGTGCAGATGGAAACAAGGTACAAGGGTTGATAACTCATGACTACCACGTGCTACTTCAAAGGGTTTTACCTGTTATCTTTACAGGATTGGGCCATCTTGACTTATACAGAGCAGTTGCAGAGTTGGGACAATTCTTCACGGAACTCTGCAGAGAAATATCCGGATGGATGCTTTGGAGCATCTTAGAGACAAGATACGAACTATCATATGCGACCTTGAGAGGATATATCCTCCAGCCTTCTTTGATGTGATGGTGCATTTGGCTGTTCATCTACCTGATGAGGCACTACTTAGATGTCCAGTACAGTATGGCTGGATGTACCCTATTGAAAGGCGGCTAGGCACTTTCAAGGGCTATGTTAGGAACAGAGCTAGACCCGAAGGTTCCATTGCAGAGGCCTACATTGCTACAGAAGCGTTGACATTCTGCTCAAAATACATTGAAACAACTTATCATCTTAGCAAAGAGGTGGGTGAAGACAATCCCGGGCTCAATGTTTTTGATTATTCTGTTCGAGTTACAGGGAAGAGTCGACAAGAGGACAAACCTAAAGATTTGGATAAAATGGTTTGGTATTGTTGAATAACTGTCCTAAGATACCACCTTATATCAAGTAACAGATAAGTACTGTAGCTTATACATCATAATCTACTAAACTTGCAGCACATTCTTATATATTTAGATGTTTGACGCGATCACTATGTTGTGCAGAATGTACAAAAATGAGTTACGGCCGCAAAATCCAAGAAACACGGACAAACTGGTTATGGCAGGATTTATGAAATGGTTCAATAGCCATGTAAGGTTTTGAATTGCATTGTCAGTTTTTTAATATATTGAGTACATAAGATGATCAACTTGTCTATTTTCTAAAAATAGGTTTAGAAGATGCGGGAAGATGGGCAGGCAGTTGATGATGCCCTTTACGCACTAGCAACGGGTCCTGATACTCGGGAAAGACATTATGAATCTTGCGTTCTTGGAGATGTGCGCTACAACACGCTTGCACGCGACGAAGGCAGGAAGACACAAAACAGTGCCATCATGAGCATGGATACGGATGGTAGAGTGACAACTGAAATGTATGCTAACATGACAGACATTGTTCAGTTGTAGTATATCTCCAGTTTCGAGGATCATTGGTGTGTGGTTTTGTTGTGTTGTCGTTGGTATAACCTGTTTTCCAGGATCACAAAACCTATAGCTGATGATTATTTCAAATCCATCAATGTCAAGTTGGCGTACCAGACCAATGAGCCTTTTATTTGGAAAATCAAGAAACACAGATATTTCTCTTGGAAGACACATTTGCACATAGCGATGACTCGAGAGTATTGCAAAGGTTTGAGCAGAGGAATTCATTTAATGAAGTTGCACAACAAGATGATGCTTACCCCGCTCCTGGTGTACAAGATTCCACAGATGTTCCTAATATCTTTGAGAACCATCACGTCAATGATGCTAGCGAAAACATTGCTTGTCGTGTTGTGGACATACAGGAGTTGATGAAGAAGAAGCCAATGTTCGAGGACATTGAGGATGAAGAAGAAGAAGACACTATGGGGAATTACGATTCAGACTAATACACATGGCAAAGATGTTGACACTGCTGCTGTCGATGATGATTAGATTGCTTTTGTGGGATTTGCCTGTCAGAAGACGTTTTTTTATCTAGTATGTGAAATTGTGTTTTCTATGACAACTGAAACCTGATGAACATGTTGTTTAGTATTTTGTTGTGAGAACATCACTTGTTATGTATGTTGATTTGTGTTTGGTGATTGTATGACGAGTAAACCACGATGACATAGTTGTTTAGTTGTACACATATTTGGCTGTGAAACTTGAATTTGATGACATAGTTTGTTGTAGAAATGCAATTTGCTCCACGTCTTCGAATGGGAACAAAGCTGACCTGACAGGGCCTCTACTAATTTATTTATTTATTACAAAAAGGGCCTCTGCTATTTATTTATTTATGAGAAAAAGGCGATACCCCCTAATCTCCGTTAATAGAAATTATTAGATGTTCACAACACTACGCCCCGCGTGCTACACATGTTTCATTCATTACTAGTTTCAGCAAAGTGCTCATGTCATAGCCACTGAATAAATCATCCTACAGAGCACATCGATTTTGCTCATTATCTTCACAAGCTCTTTCATCTGCTCATTTTTGTCAAGTCTGTTCAGCAGCTGTTGCTTGGCCATGATTAGAGGAACTGCATCTTTAACCTTCTGCTCTACATCTTCCTCTTCTGCCATTCCTTTAGTTACTTGTCCAACACCCCAACCTGTTGGTATTGGGATTCCTCGGCTAACCAAATAATCAGCATAGTTGTATTCCCCCACATCAGCAACTTCCTAGAAATACAAATCACACGAATCTTCCCTTTTCTGCGTGAATCAAATTGGAAGATCATCAACCAAACTATTAAAAAAATCAACAACTGAAAGCAGCAAAACAACAATTAAACATATTATTACCCCATGATTGGGGCATTTGTAGAAGACTCGGCCAGGGTTGAGGATTGTGGTTGAGATGCGATGGATGACTCTGCATTATTTGTAGCAGTTGCACTACACCAACGAAAGCAGGTTGCGATGAGCAACTGGCTGCAGTGCATGTGTCGGGGGGGGTGTGATGAAACCCACAGGCGATGGTACGTGATACGTCTCTAACGTATCTATAAGTTTTGATTGTTCCATGCTATTATATATTCTGTTTTGGATGTTTAGTGAGCATATTTATACACTTTTATATTATCGTTGGGACAAACCTATTAACCGAAGGCCCGGCCCAAATTGTTGTTTTTTGCCTATTTCAGTGTTTCGCAGAAAAAGAATATCAAACGGAGTCCAAACGGAATGAAACCTTCAGGAGCGTGATTTTTGGAGCAAACGTGATCCAGAGGACTTGGAGTAGACATCAAGCAACCAACGAGGAGGCCAAGAGGCAGGGGGCGCGACCTCCACCCTCATGGGCCCCTCATGGCTCCACCGACTTACTTCTTCTTCCTATATATACCTATGTACCCTGAAAACATCAGAGGGCACCACGAAAACCTAATTCCACCACCACAACCTTCTGTACCCAATGAGATACCATCTTGGAGCCTTTTCCGGTGCTCCGTCGGAGGGGGCATTGATCACGGAGGGCCTCTACTTCAACACCATAGCCTCTCCAATGATGTGTGAGTAGTTTACCTCCGACCTTCGGGTCCATAGTTATTAGCTAGATGGCTTCTTCTCTCTCTCTTTGGATCTCAATACAAAGTTCTCCTCGATTCTCTTGGAGATCTATGCGATGTAATCTTCTTTTGCGGTGTGTCTGTCGAGATACGATGAATTGTGGGTTTATGATCAAGATTATCTATGAACAATATTTGAATCTTCTCTGAATTCTTTTATGTATGATTGCAAGTCTCTTCGAATTATCAGTTTTGTTTGGCCTACTAGATTGATCTTTCTTGCAATGAGAGAAGTGCTTAGATTTCGGTTAAATCTTGCGGTGCTGGATCGCAGTGATAGAAGGGGAAACGACACGTATTGTATTGTTGGCTTCAAGGATAAAAAGATGGGGTTTATATAATATTGCATGAGTTTATCTCTCTACATCATGTCATCTTGCTTAAATCGTTACTCTGTTCTTATGAACTTAATATTCTAGATGCATGCTGGATAGTGGTCGATGTGTGGAGTAATAGTAGTAGATGCAGGCAGCAATCGGTCTACTTGTCACGGACGTGATGCCTATATATATGATCATACCTAGATATTCTCATAACTATGCTCATTTCTATCAATTGCTCAACAGTAATTTGTTCACCCACCATAATACTTATGCTATCTTGAGAGAAGCCACTAATGAAACCTATGGCCCCTGGGTCTATTTTCCATCATACAAGTTTCCAATATATTTTATTTTGCAATCTTTACTTTCAGTTTATATCATAAAAATACCAAAAATATTTATCTTATTATTATTATCTCTATCAGATCTCACTCGTCCAAGTGGCCGTGAAGGGATTGACAACCCCTTTATCGCGTTGGTTGCGAGGTTCTTGTTTGTTTGTGTAGGTACGAGGTGACTCACTCATGGTCTCCTACTAGATTGATACCTTAGTTCTCAAAAACTAAGGGAAATACTTACGTTGCTTTGCTGCATCACCCTTTCATCTTCAAGGGAAAACAAACGCATGCTCAAGAGGTAGCTAGAAGGATTTTTGGCGCCGTTGTCGGGGAGTCTACACACAAGTCAAGACATACCAAGTACCCATCACAAACTCTTATCCCTCGCATTACATTATTTTCCATTTGCCTCTCATTTTCCTCTCCCCCACTTCGCCTTTGCTATTTTACTCAACCTTCTTCTGTTCGTCTTTTCGTTTGCTTTGATGTCTTACTTGGCTCGTTTGCTCGTTTAGTTGGAATAGTTTATTTATTGCTAAATAGAGAACCTAAGATCTATGGATCCTCATCCGCTTGCTAATCTTTTTAAGAGATCCAATTATGATGAACCAATTGCTAGTGAGTTTTGTGCACTAGATTATCTTTATGAAGTTTTGCATGAAATTCACTGGAAGCGGAACTGCCCCAAATACTTGGCGGATAAGAAGGATGGCAAAGTTAACATAAGTATATATGATATACATGTTATTGATGTGTACATTACTAGTATTCATAGTAAGCCCTGGGTATTTGATACTGGTTCAGTTGCTATGATTAGTAACTTGAAACAGGAGTTACAAAATGAACAGAGACTAGTTGAGCGCAAGGTGATGATGTCTGTTAAAAGTGATTCCAATGTTGATAAGATCACCATCGCACACTCCCTTTTACTTTGGGGTTAGTATTGAACCTAGAATAAATGTTATTTGGCGTTTGCGTTGAGCATAATATGATTGGATCATATTTATTGCAATACGGTTATTCATTTATGTCAAAAAATAATTGTTATTCTGTTTACATGAAGAAAACCTTCTGTGGTCATACACCCAAGGTGAATGGTTTATTGAATGTCGATTGTAGTGATACACATATTCATAATATTGCTGCCAAAAGATGCAAAGTTGATAATGATAGTGCAACATATTTGTGGCACTTCCATTTATGTCATATTGGTGTAAAGCGCATGAAGAAACTCCATGCTAATGGGTTTTGGAATCACTTGATTATGAATCACTTGATGCTTTTGAACCATGCCTCATGGAAAAGATGACTAAGACTTCGTTCTCCGGAACAATGGAGCGATGCACTGACTTATAGGAAATAATACATACTGATGTATGTGGTCCGATGTGTGTTGAGGCTCGCGACGGGTATCGTTATTTTCTGAACTTCATAGATGACTTAAGGATATATCCGTATATCTACTTAATGAAACACAAGTTAGAAACATTTGAAAAGATCAAAGAAATTCAGAGTAAAGTGTAGAATCATCGTAACAAGAAAATAAAGTTTCCAGGATTTGATCGCGGAAGCGAATATTTGAGTTACGAGTTTGGCCTTTAATTAAAACAATGTGGAATAGTTTCAGAAAATTGTGCCACCTGGAACGCCATAGCATAATGGTGTGTCCGAACGTTGTAACCATACTTTATTAGATATGGTGCGATTTATGATGTCTCTTACCGATTTACCACTACTGTTTTGGGGTTATGCATTAGAGATATCTACATCACGTTAAATAGGGCATCGTCTAAAAATCCATTGAGATGACACCGTATGAACTGTGGTTTGGCAAGAAACTTAAGCTATCATTTCTGAAAGTTTGGGGCTGCGATGCTTATGTGAAAAAAGCTTCAACTTGATAAGCTTGAACCCAAATAGGAGAAGTGAGTCTTCATAGGATACCCAAAAGAAAATGTTGGGCACACCTTCTATCACAGATCCGAAGGCAAGATCTTTGTTGCTAAGAGTGCATCTTTTCTAGAGAAGGAGTTTCTCTCGAAAGAAGTGAGTGGGAGGAAAGTAGAACTTGATGAGGTAATTGTACCTTCTCTCGAATTGGAAAGTAGCTCATCATAGAAATCTGTTCCAGTGATGCCTTCACCCATTTGTGAGGAAGTTAATGATGATAATCATGAAACTTCAGATCAATTTACTACCGAACCTCATAGGTCAAGCAGAGTACGATCCACACTAGTGTGGTACGATAATCATGTTTTGGAAGTCATGTTACTATACCATGATGAACCTACGAACAATGAGGAAGCGATGATGAGCCCAGATTCCGACATATGGCTTGAGGCCATGAAATCTGAGATAGAATCCATGTATGAGAACAAAGTGTGGACTTTGGTGGACTTGCCCAATGATCGGCAAACCATTGAGAATAAATGGATCTTCAAGAGGAAGATGGACGCTGATATTTGTGTTACTATCTACAAAGCTCGACTTGTTGAAAAGGGGTTGTGACAACACTAAAAAAAGGCACTTCCGTGAGGATATGTGTCTGTCACACTAGGTCACGTTTTTTGTCATGCATGCACATCCATGACAAATTTATGACAGAATCAAGATAGTCATACATATGCTGTCATAGAAGTGTTCCATGACATTACCAAAATAATCATCACGGAAGTGTCCACTTCCATGACGATAAATCGTGCGTCACAGGAGTGCTCTCGACAAGGGGGGCCGACATGTGGCATCCACCGTAACGGGACGCTTTTAAGCTATCGGGTCTGGTTTTGGATCCGTTAACAGCCCGGACCAATGGGAAATTTCCACGTGTAAAATTCTGATTAGCTGGAGGAAACACGTGTCAGCTCGTCAGTGGGTCAGATAGGCGCCTATGATATGTCGACACGTGCGAGAGCCCACCACCGGCCCATTTAGCGTACAAAGGCCGGCCCGTTTGACTTGGTCAAAAGATAGAGGGCTGGCCCATGAAAAGCCTGTTAACGGTCTCTTCGCAAATAGCCCATTTTATGGCCTGGTAACTCACGACCCGTCAGGGCCTACACAAAATCGGCCCAACAACATCATGTGGGCCAACGAATATAACACCAGCCTGTTTCACTTTGGGCCCATGTATGGCCCATGATGTCTTTTGGCCCATATGAGGCCTTCATATCTTTAGGCCCTATAGGGGCCCATGGTGACTCTAGCCCATAATGAACATTACATTTCTTTGTACCCATTAACTGCCCATGATTCACATGGGCCGTTTCTAGCTCATGTTAGCTTACGGCCTACTGACGGCCCATACGTTCTTGGGCTCCTTTCCGGCCCGTTACTGGCATGTTCCCCAAATGGGCCAAATTCGGCCCGTGGCAAGAGTCAGCCCGTTTCTGGCATGTTAACCCATTGCGCCGTTTACAGCCCGTCCTATATTCTGGCCAATTGACGACCCATTATGATTGTGACAGAATTAAGCCTTTACTATCCTCCGATGTGTTAACGGCCCGTTACCGTACTGGTCGATACCAATTATGCCCGTTTACGGCACATGTAGACCAATTTATCCGACGGCCCGAGGCCCACCGATTCTACGGCCGTGTTGGAGGCCCTTTTAAAGACGGCCCGTAGGAGACCCATGGATCCTACGGCTCGTAGAAGGGTCAAGGTTACCACGGTCCGTATATCGCCCATGGTTGTTGCGACCAGTAGCAATCCATGGAAAAACAAGACTAGCAAATAAATAAGCCCGAAACTAATGCTATGCTATTAAGGCATCACAGATCGCCACCAGTGCAAATATAGGGAACACCCTATACTATACGAAAATGGCTTGTTGTTTTCTTCAGCCGGTGGCTAAATGTTAAGAACAAATTTTATATCACAACAAAACAAATTACAACTATAAAACAAAAGGAAGGTTGGCATAAAAGTTAACAGTCTGGCAGATAAATGCACAACTAGAACTTCAGAAGCTCAGTTCATTTGACCTGACAGTTACGTTTTCATGTTGTATTGTCCGATGGAGCACCATAACCTTCGCCTTCATTTCTCCTAGGCTCCTGAAAAACATAGCAAATGTTTGATAGTCTGTTTTCAAAACCATTTATATCTTGATGACATCGAACAATGTCTGTCCTTGTTTCACAAAGGGTCTCTGTTAGGGAACGGATTTGTGCCTGGAGCGCAGATATAACATTGTTTCGAGCTTGCATATCTTGATCGTGAGGCAGTTTGGACGAGATTGCCTTAACAACCAACCCAGTATTACGCAGGAATGTGCTTTTGGCACTGTTAGTGGACAGGTACTGACCCACTACAGCAAGAGCTGACATTGCGGTTATAGTTGCCTGGCCACCTTCAGACGGTGGCGGTTCCACCATTTTTCCATAGCTTGCTGAAAAGTTGAGTTTTTACATTAGTAGTACTAGAATAGAAGATGTTAAGGAGGCAGCAAAACCAAACAAAATAGCTTTGGTCTATATACAGAACTTATTCTGGTGAACCCATGTAAAATATTAGTTGTATTTTACTGCAAAGTACATAATAAAACCAGGTTCCAAACATATGACCATGTACCATGTCTAATGTATTGTCTATTTCTTCACATTGTATTGATAGGTAAGGATAAAGAGACAAAGTTTATAGTACGGTAAGCATAGCATGACATCATTCATATCACAAAACAATTGAGAACAAACAAACATGCAATTGTAACGTTGTGTGGGCAAGTCCAGCATAGAACTAGATTACAGGTCAAGATCAAAGGAACATCACTCCTCTCTTTTAAACCTTGTAAGATGCAATGATACGCTAAGACAATTGTGTATAAAATTGAAAAGAGTAATAGACATTGGTTGCAAACCATGCAGTTCAAGGAACAAGGCAGAGTAAGTAGTAGTTAAAAGGCATGAGGATTAATGACTTACAACAGCGGTTTTGACTGGTGTAGTCATGCCCTTTGTCTTGCTGGTGTGACAGTCCTTGAAGATCTCCACAACATTTGCTTCAGGTACTTTTTGGTCCTTGAGGGCTTTCCTCTGCATTTGGAACAAGTCAATATAGATATGATAATATGGTACAGCGGAAAGAGTGAAATAGCAGCTAATTACAAGAGTCGCGCAGTGTGCAATATAGCTATGAGATCCTATCGTTTGTTGGAATTTCACTTTCGTACGGTTGGCCTTGTTCTTTGAAAAGTTAACCTACAAGAAGATAGATTTGTGTGGCACATGCGTAAATAGGAATTCAACACGTGATCTGGTCACATATATATAACGTACGTGATACTTCGGATCAGACCAGTGTTTAACAAGGCCTCTCCAGTCTTTATCCGATATATTTTCCACTGGAGATGTTTGGGCAAGTTCGCTCTTAGCATTGCCTTCAAAGTGAGTTTTCCTCATCTTGGCTATGCAACTTGAACCTCATCTGTTGAAAATTATGGGAGTCTCATTATCAGCAACCTATAATGTATTGGACAAAGAAAGACGATATTACTAGTTTCCATACATAACCATACTTATAGATAAATGGTCGAGGAAGGTGTTGAACTGGGTTTCATCTTTGTCATTCCTGTACTGATTCCATGTTAGGAGGATACGTACATGACACCTAACGGCAACCACTGCCTCTGATACTAACTTGGCTGACTCTGTAGCATCATGTGGCCTTTTTAAACCCGCCTCAAAATGGATATCCATTCTTCCTCCTCTAGATTTAGCTAACCTATCAAGCATTATCCCTGATGTTTGTTTCCTCTTGCGCCTAGGTGCTAGTCAAACAATGAACATAGGAAGTGTTAGTGTACATCAAACTATGAGACTACATATAAAGAAGCATGCAACTGTAACTTGACTCCAGCAACTACCTTCTTGTTGTTGAAGCTCACAAAGTTCATCTGATGTTGCCAACTTATCTTGTGTCAAGAGTGCTTCAGAAGTAGTGTCAGGTGGCAAGGGAGCTTGGGAATGTGCTGCTAGCTGAGTTGACCAATGAGTAAATCGTGCAGCTGATGGTACCGTGGAAGGTGCTGCAACAACTAGGGCTGTATCTGCTTGTTTGGTGGAAGCTATTTGTTTCTGTTTGGCTTGTTCTGCAGCTCGTTTAGCACAGGATACCCTGTCGGTACAATTTTCCGCTGGACTTTGACCTTCTATTGCACCATCAATACGAGTAAAATCTGTAGGATTCTTCCTCTTCCCTTTCCATGTCGCTCTGTGTTGCTTCTTCTTTCTTTATGCCATGTTAAGTCAAGCCGACAAGAAAAATGAATAACAATTTAGTTCTTCAGAAAAAATTGATGCGTGATACAGACGAACTGAACTTGGATGTTTGACAACCAAATGATAGGAGGATGTAATATGTACAAAAAACAGGACAACATGTGATAACCAGAACTATGATGTGTAAACTAAGCAGAAGACATTTCACTAAGTAAGAATAAATGCAATGGAAGGTAGACACTATATGAAAAATGCTAAAAATATCGCTCTGCCAAGTTAACAATATCACACTGCCAAGCTAGAGAAAGCACCTCGAATGCCGGTTTTGCCAGAAGACCGCCATCAGTCCCTGCCTTATTTTTTTCGTTCCTCTTCCTTAATTGCATTGCCTTGTCAAGTCAAACCCACAAGAAAAATTAATAAAAATTCATTTTTCATAACTCATTGATGCAGGATGCTGACGAGCACAAATTTAATGTAAGGCGACCGCATGATAGGACGATTGAATGTAAAGGACAGCATTGCATATTCACAGCTATCATGTGTAAACTAAGAAGAAGGCATTTCAACAAATTAGAACCAATGAAAGCTAGACACCATATGAAAGATGCAACGAATATCACTCTACCAAGTTAAAACTGTCTCGTCATAAGTGCTATTTCAACAAATTAGAAGTAGTACAAGCTAGAAAAGAATGTGAGATGTAACCTAAATCACACTCCCATGTCAAACGTGTCTTATGATAAGTGATTGTTGCAGGTTACACAACAGTAGTACTTTGGTGTAAGAACATGGTGTGATAGACAGATATTGTATGTTCTAGAAACAGGAACACGTGTCTTAGTCACAAGTATAATGTGTAGGTAAGCAGATGAAATTCAACAAAATTAGAAGCAATACAAGCAAGAGATCATACATAACATGCAACCACATATAACAGTGGCAAGTTAGAGGGAGCACCTGTGATGGTGCACTAGGGGAGACGTGTTCATCACCAACACAACTACGTTGAGTGTCTATGCATGTGCTGTCTTGGAAATCATCTTGGCGGATGGAGGAGTAGAATCTATAGAGGCCCTCCATTTGGAAGGAGCTCCTTCTGAAAGGATCGAGAAGAGGTGTCTAGAGGTGGGGTGATTAGACACTAGGTGCTAAAATTTGCAGTTTTTAAATTCATTAGGTTGAAGTGAATTTTTGACACAAGTTTAATAAACACAATACATATCAACCAAGCATGCAAAGAGTATATGAGCAGCGGAAAGTAAAGCATGCAACTTGCAAGAATGTAAAGGGAAGGGTTTGGAAGATTCAAACACAATTGGAGACACGGATGTTTTTGTCGTGGTTCCGATAGGTGGTGCTATCGTACATCCACGTTGATGGAGACTTCAACCCACGAAGGGTAAGGGTTGCGCGAGTCCACGGAGGGCTCCACCCATGAAGGTTCCACGAATAAGCAACCTTGTCTATAGCACCATGACCATCGCCCACGAAGGACTTGCCTCACTAGCGGTAGATCTTCACGAAGTAGGCGATCTCCTTGCCCTTACAAACTCCTTGGTTCAACTCCACAATCTTGTCCGAGGCTCCCAAGTGACACCTAGCCAATCTAGGAGACACCACTCTCCAAGAAGTAACAAATGGTGTGTTGGTGATGAACTCCTTGCTCTTGTGCTTCAAATGATAGTCTCCGCAACACTCAACTCTCTCTCACAGGATTTGGATTTGGTGGAAAGAAGATTTGACTGGAAAGCAACTTGGGGAAGGCTAGAGATCAAGATTCATATGGTAGGAATGGAATATCTTGGTCTCAACACAAGTGTAGGTGGTTCTCTCTTAGAAAATATAGGTTGGAAGTGTAGGTTTGTTTTGATGGCTCTCCCACGAATGAAGAGGAGGTGGAGGGGTATTTATAGCCTCCACACAAAATCTAACCGTTACACATAACTTTCCAAACTCGGTGGGACCGAATGGTTAAACTCGGTCGGACCGATTCAGCAAAGCTAGTGACCGTTAGGGTTTTCAGTGGGACTGACATGCAACTCGGTAGGACCGATATGATTAGGGTTAGGGCATAACGTAATCTCGGTGAGACCGATTACACAAACTCGGTGAGACCGATTTTGGTAATAAGCTAGCCAGAGAGTTGGTCAAGTAAACTCAGTGGGGCCAATCGCTCATTTCGGTGAGACCGAAATGATACAAAAGGGAACGAGAGAGTTTACATTGCAGTTTTGGTGGGACCGATCGCAAGTTTCGTTGAGACCGAAAGTATTGCAATAGGCAACAGAGAGTTTGCAATCCCATCTCGGTGAGACCGAGATCCCTATCGATGAGACCAATTTGCCTAGGGTTTGTGGCAGTGGCTATGACATTTGAAACTCGGTGGCGCCGGATAAGAAGAATCGGTGGTGCCAAGTTTGACTTTTGGTTTAGGTCATATGTGGATGTGAGAAACTAGTTGAGGGCTTTGGAGCATATCACTAAGCATTTGAACAAGATCCTCATTAAGCAACATCTCATCCCTCCTTGATAGTATTGGCTTTTCCTATAGACTCAATGTGACCTTGGATCACTAAAATGGAAAATGTAGAGTCTTGAGCTTTGAGATTGAGCCAATCCTTTGTCCTTAGCATCTTGAAGGGGTTTCACATCCTCTAGTCCATGCCACTTCACTTTTGAACTTATCTGAAACATACTAGATAAAAATGTTAGTCCAATAAGAGATATGTTGACATTAATTACCAAAACCACCTAGGGAGCACTTGTGATTTCAATCTCCCCCTTTTTGGTAATTGATGACAACATACATCAAAGCTTTAGATCAAGATATTAAGAGTAGTAAGTAAAGCTTTGGAAAGACATGTAACTTGCATAGGCGCCCCCTCCATGTATGCAATCATGTGAATATGGAATATAGGAGCATGTGAATGCATAAACATGATAGAGTAAGCAATGTGATACATGTATCTTTGCTATGTGCATCAGAGCAAATGATGAAAATATGAAAATATGAGAAATGTACCTTCATGCTCATGAGTCCTTGCAAACAGTATGTACATCAGCAAGAATTTCTCATTCACATGACTGTGATGCATATACTTACCTTGTGGCCTTGAGTTGGCTTAGAATGGGATGAACCTGCATAAACAAGGTTGGATAACACAGATACACCTACTGGCCAGAGCAAACAAGAGAGACCACAAGAATACCAATACTGGGATGACATGTAGAGTAAGTACTAAGTACCACATTGGATATAGACATTTCCCCAAAGGTTAATATGTGCAATAAATTCAAGGATTTCCTTATCTTAGATGTCTTGCTACCCCTGAATCTAACATGGGATATTGGAGAAGATACGGAACAGAAAATCAGAGCAAAATTAGAGCTCAAAGGAAATAAACAGAGCTAATGCAATCGAGCAAATATGAACATGTCTTTCCCCTCTTGAAGACATGTGACCTCTCTCCTCTTGAAGACCAAGCATCTGGGGTTTCTTTCTTCCCTAGAGTATTCTCTCCCCCTATAGATATGATTAGGCTTTGATGTGATGATCTCTCTCTCCCCCTTTGACATCAATTTCCAAGAAGGGTGCTTCTGACTTTTTGTCATGATGGGTTTGGTCCTTGAGTCACAGAACAAAGCAGCAATTTGAGTAGGATCCTGGTCACGGACAAGATTCATTGAGTGAGGCTGGATAAAAAAATTGAGAAACAAGTGGCAAGATGTTTGTCCTACAGTGAGATCGGTAGCACCGAGTTTGGTGCTTCGGTGGCACCGAAAGGGTTCGGTTGGACCGAAGTAAAAGTCCTGGTGTGACCGATTTCATCGCAAAGAAAACACTTGTCACCTCAGCTCACTAGACAAGTAAGACTTCACAAGGATTTGCAAGGAATTTTATGCAGAAGATGCAGAACAGAAAATAAAAGAGAAGAAACTAAAATGAATCTAGATGAAGTTGAAGAGGGAAACAAATATGCATGAGACAAATGCAAGAGCATAGAAAAGAACACAAGAGAACTTCATCTAGAATTGGGCGGTGACAAAGTCACCTATGTAAGAGTATATTGACTTAGGAGTGAGGTGAGATCACTTGCTCTTTGGTCATACTCATCGTTTTAAGCTCAAAATGGGGTTACCATTTTTCGTCAAAGCATCTTGATGTATTCACATCTTGTTGAGTTGCTGTATCCCATGACTTGGAGTAAAGCTTCTCTAAGATGGAATAACATACCTTGGGTGGTGGTATTGATCATGATCATGTAGTTGAACTTGTGTGGGTTGCTCAAGGTTGATGTAGCTCATCAAGAGTTGGGAGCATCACTTGAAGTTTGAGTTCATCTACCTACATGGGTTAGTTTTTGCAAGGAAGAGAACTTGTGTGTCCAAAGTGACAATCATGATAGAATTTGTCAAAGGATATGTTTGAATGGTTGCGTGCTTCCTTGTCTTCATCCACCATTGTGTAGCGACTTGGTTATATAGAAATTGCTCAAGATGTGAGTGAGTTGCAATCTCATAGATTTTGATTCATCCAACTACCTACATGGGTTAGATAGCATGCAAGGTGCAAATATATCCAAGACATAAGATAGTCAACATAAGAGAAATATCAAGGATTAGTCGTAAGCTCATGCCTTGCATGTATTAAATGGAGTTCCTACTCCATGTTTGAAGCATCAATGATGTTCAATTCACCTATTAACCTGCAAAATGCTTTCTCATCAAGTGGGTTGTTAAATATATCCGCCAATTTCTTATCAGTGCGAACATGCTTAAGATTAATGTCCCCTTTGCCAACATGATCTCGAATGAAATGATGACGAACTTCAATATGCTTAGTTTGAGAATGTTGAACAGGATCGTGAGCAATTTTAATAGCACTTTCATTGTCACATAGCAATGTAACATGTTTCACATATATTCCATAATCTTTAATAGTTTGAGTCATCCAAAGTAATTGAGCACAACATGATCCAGCGGCAATGTATTCTGCTTCGGCGGTGGATAAGGATACGAAGTTTTGTTTCTTGGAGGACCAAGAGACAAGAGATCTACCAAGAAATTGACAAGTACCCGAAGTTGAATTTCTATCAACCTTGTCACCGGCATAGTCCGAATCGGAGTAGCCAACAAGAACAAAGGAAGCCCTCTTTGTATACCAAATGCCAAAATTTGGTGTATGGATTAAGTATCTCACTATCCTTTTCACAGCCTTAAGATGACATTCTTTAGGAGTATCTTGATATCGTGCACACATGCACACACTTAGTATAATATCGGGACGTGAAGCACATAGATATAACAATGAACCAATCATAGAGCGATAAACCTTTTGATCAACTGGTTCACAATCTTTGGTTAAATCAAGATGTCCACTAGTAGGCATGGGTGTAGTCATACCTTTGCATTCTTGCATATTGAACTTCTTGAATAAGTCCTTGGTGTACTTTGTTTGAGATACAAAGATGCCTTCCTTAGTTTTCTGGATTTGCAAACCGAGAAAGAATTTGAGTTCACTCATCATCGACATCTCAAACTTCTCTGACATTAGCTTTCCAAACTTTCACTAAAATGAGGGTTAGTTGATCAAAATATAATATCATCGACATAAATTTGGCATACAAATAGTTCTCCATTAACCCTTTTAGTAAGAAGAGTAGAATCTATTTTTCCAATTTCAAAGCCTTTTTTCTATAAGAAACTTGGTCAAGCATTTATACCATGCTCTAGGAGCTTGTTTAAGACCATAAAGAGCTTTGTGAAGATTGTAAACATGATTAGGTTTCTTAGGATTGACAAATCCGGGAGGTTGCTTAACATAAACTTCCTCCTCAATTTCACCATTCAGAAAAGCACTTTTAATGTCCATTTGGTATACGGTGATATCATGATGATTAACATAGGCAAGTAAGATGCGAATGGACTCAAGTCTAAAAACGGGGGCATAAGTCTCACCATAGTCCATACCTTCGACTTGAGTGTAGCCTTGGGTGACTAGGCGTGCTTTGTTGCGGACGACTTCACCATCTTCATCTTGCTTGTTGCGAAACAGCCATTTGGTACCAATGATGTTGTGGTCGTTGTCGGGCTTTTCAACCAATGTCCACACATGATTTCTCTCAAAGTTTTGTAGCTCTGCATGCATAGCGTTTATCCAATCTGGATCTTTCAATGCTTATTCAACCTTCATAGGTTCAATGTGAGAGATGAATGAGTAATGTTCACAAAAGTTAGCTAAACGAGTTTTTGAGCGAGTGATTCTCCCGGTTTGGATATCATTGTATATTTGCTCGACAGGATGATCTTTAGCAATTCTTGCTCGAACTCGTGAAATATTTTGCTTGGATCTTGGTTTAACATCTTCTTCATCTTATTCTTCTTCTTGGCCTTCTTCATTGTTGACATTGTCATTCTCTTGTCGTGGTGGAGAAGGAGGTTGTTGGCCTTCATCTTGATGTACTTCCTTGTTTTCTTCATCTTGATGTGTCCCACTTGTGGATGCTTCCATATCAACTCTTGATTCACCTTGTCGTGAGGTAGAAGCTTCCACTTGGACTGACGAAGTACTCTCCTTCACCTCCGTTGGATGAATATTGCCAATAGACAAGTCTTGGATTGCTTTCGAAGGGTCTTTGTCTCATACATCAATTGGCAATTGCTCTACTTTCGAGCCGTTAGATTCATCAAACTTCACATCTACCGTCTCTTCAACCTTTCGGGTGAAATTATTGTAGACACGGTATGTGTGAGAGTTTGAGCCATAACCAAGTAGAAAACCTTCATGAGACATCGGAGCAAATTTAGAACGACGATGCTTATCAAGAATGTAGCACTTTGAGCCGAATACTCGAAAGTATCCAACTTGTGGTTTGTTACCGGTGAGGAGCTCGTATGCCGTCTTGCCGAGTAGCTTGTGAAGATACAAGCGATTTGTTGCATGACAAGTTGTCTCGACTGCTTCCTCCCAAAAGTGTTTTGGCGTCTTGTACTCGTCAAGCATCGTTCTTGCCATCTCAATAATAGTCCGGTTCTTCCTCGCAACGACTCCATTTTGTTGAGATGTGTATGTAGCTGAAAACTCATGTGAAATCCCTTCTTCGTCAAGAAAGGTATCCACATTTGCGTTATTGAACTCCATTCCGTTGTCACTTCGAACCTTTTTGATCTTCACGCCCAAAAGTTTTTGAAGATCTTTTGGACCTTGGATTTGTCATCAAGAAAGAACACCCACGTAAATCTTGAAAAATCATCAACTATGACTAGTCCAAATGAGTTACCACCGAGACTCTTGTAGGCATTTGGACCAAAGAGATCCATGTGAAGTAGCTCGAGTGGTCTTCTCGTGGTCATGATGTTCTTTGCGCGATGACTTCCTCCAACTTGTTTCCCTGCCTGACAAGCACTACAAAGTCTATCCTTGTCAAATATAACATCTTTTAGTCCAAGGATATGATCACCTTTAATAAGCTTGTCAAGGTTTCGCATACCAACATGACCTAATCGTCTATGCCATAACCAACCCTTAGAAGATTTAGCAATTAAGCAAGTTCTTGGTTGAGCCTTTTTAGTGAAATCAACAATGTAAAGATCACCTCTACGTATTCCAGTAATTACCATTTTACGATTGTCTCTACGAAACACTTGGCAATCTACTTTAGTGAATAGAACATTAAAACCAAAATCAGTTAGTCTAGATACTGAAAGTAAATTGTACCCAAGAGATTCAACGAGCATGACATTTTGTATGGAGCTATCATGTGAGATGGCCACCTTACCGAGGCCAACTACTTTACCCTTTGAGTTATCAACAAAGGTGACATATTTTTGAGGGTCGTCGTTTTCAGCAAGCTAACGGAACATATCTTTATCTCCGGTCATATGATCAGTACATCCACTATCAAGAACCCATTCCTTTCCTCCAGCCATGTAGCTGCGAAGATTTGCCATAAGACCAAAGTGTCTCATCGCATCATCAAGGTCATAGTCACTATCATCATCATCCTCATCAGAGTATCCATGTTCAACATCATCTTGTGATTGATCAATTCCTAGAGAGGGTAATTCATTCAATAAATGATCATTTCTATAGTTATCTTTATGAATTCTAATAGCTCTGGAAATGATATTGCTAATGATTCCAACATCTCCTTTGGCACTCGTAAGATTAGTGAGCTCAAATAAGCAGTCACCAAAATTGGGATCATTGGAATTCATCTTAATCAAGGCAATGTATTTATGGAGAATTTCATCTAGATCTTTCAAGGAATAATTTGGAAAGAGTTCCTCAAGAAAGTTCCATATGGTGTAGGCACACTTAAGAGTAGGCAAACATCCAATCAAGTTTCTAGGCAAGCCTCTAGTGATAAGATTAATAGTTCTAAGGTTGCGGATCGTGTAAATGGACTCATCAACGGTAGGATCCAAAGGATCAACATGAGGTGCACAAGGGCTCGCAATGTACTTCTTCAAATGATATTCATTGAAAATCTCAAGCATTTCATTTTTCCAGTCATGAAAATATTCTCCATCAAGAATAGGCACTCTACGTCTAAGACTCCCCAAAGTAGACTCATCCATCTTCCTCCAATGGTGTTTAAACCAAAGCAATGGAGACCAATGCTCTGATACCAATTGAAAGGATCGAGAAGAGGTGTCTAGAGGGGGGTGATTAGACACTAGGTGCTAAAAGTTCCAACTTTTAAATTCTTTAGGTTGAAGTGAATTTTTGACACAAGTTTAATAAACACAATACATATCAAGCAAGTATGCATAGAGTATATGAGCAGCGAAAAGTAAAGCATGCACCTTGCAAGAATGCAAAGGGAAGGGTTTGGAAGATTCAAACGCAACTGGAGACACGGATGTTTTTGTCGTGGTTTCGATAGGTGGTGCTATCGTACATCCACGTTGATGGAGACTTCAACCCACGAAGGGTAATGGTTGCGCGAGTCCACGGAGGGCTCCACCCACGAAGGGTCCACGAAGAAGCAACCTTGTCTATCCCACCATGGCCATCGCCCACGAAGGACTTGCCTCGCTAGCGGTAGATCTTCATGAAGTAGGCGATGTCCTTGCCTTTACAAACTCCTTGGTTCAACTCCACAATCTTGTCGGAGGCTCCCAAGTGACACCTAGCCAATCTAGGAGACACCACTCTCCAAGAAGTAACAAATGGTGTGTTGATGATGAACTCCTGGCTCTTGTGCTTCAAATGGTAGTCTCCCGAACACTCAACTCTCTCTCACAGGATTTGGATTTGGCGGAAAGAAGATTTGAGTGGAAAGCAACTTCGGGAAGGCTAGAGATCAAGATTCATATGGTAGGAATGGAATATCTTGGTCTCAACACAAGTGCAGGTGGTTCTCTCTCAGAAAATATAGGTTGGAAGTGTAGGTTTGTTCTGATGGTTCTCTCCACGAATGAAGAGGGGTGGAGGGGTATTTATAGCCTCCACACAAAATCTAACCATTACACATAACTTTCCAAACTCAGTGCGACCGAATGGTTAAACTCGATCGGACCGATTCAGCAAAGCTAGTGGCCGTTATGGTTTTCGGTGGGACCGACATGCAACTCGGTAGGACCGATATGATTAGGGTTAGGGCATAACGTAATCTCGGTGAGACCGATTTTGGTAACAAGCTAACGGTTAGACCAAAATGTTACAAAAGGGAACCAGAGAGTTTACATTGCAGTTTCGGTGGGACCGATCGCAAGTTTCGAGGAGACCGAAAGTATTGCAATAGGCAACAGAGAGTTTGCAATCCCATCTCGGGGAGACTGAGATCCCTATCAGTGAGACCGGTTTTCCTAGGGTTTGTGGCATTGGCTATGACATTTGAAACTCGGTGGCGCCGGATAAGAAGAATCGGTGGGGCCGAGTTTGACTTTTTGTTTAGGTCATATGTGGATGTGAGAAAGTAGTTTAGGGCTTTGGAGCATATCACTAAGCATTTGAACAACAGCCTCATTAAGCAACACCTCATCCCTCCCTAATAGTATTGGCTTTTCCTATAGACTCAATGTTATCTTGGATCACTAAAATGGAAAATGTAGAGTCTTGAGCTTTGAGATTGAGTCAATCCTTTGTCCTTAGCATCTTGAAGGGGTTTCACATCCTCTAGTCCATGCCACTTCACTTTGAACTTATCTGAAACATACTAGATAAAAACGTTAGTCCAACAAGAGACATGTTGACATTAATTACCAAAACCACCTAGGGAGCACTTGTGCTTTCACATTCATCCGCTGCTTTGCTAACTTCCTTCCGCTTTATTGATTTTTAATTGTCATCTAAAACCGACAAGAAAAAGCAATAAAAATCGCTCTTTAGAACTCATTCATGCATCATACTAACAATAACTACTTTGATGTAAGGTGAACACATGATTCCAAGATGGAATAATACGAAAAACAGTACGGCATGGCATATTCACAATTGTTTGTGTAAACTAAGCAGAAACCATTTCAACAAATAAGAAGCAATGCAAGCTAGAAACCACGTGAAAGATGCAACCAATATGACTCTGCCAAGTTAAAAGCGTCCCATCATAAATGTCATTTCAACAAATTAGAAGCGGCGCATGCTGTAAATCATATGAAAGACGGAATTAATATCACACTGCATATGCTGAAGGTGTCTCGTCATATTGATTTATGCGGGATACAAAAAAACAATAGTTTTATGTAAGGACATGCTTAATAGACAGATGTACTATGTACTAAAAATAGGAAGGCATGTCACATTAACAGGTATAATGTATAAACTAAGCAGAATAGAACCTGCAATTTAACCAGATTAGAATAATTACAATCTAGACACCATATACAACATGCAACCACATGTCACGCTGCCACGTTAGAGCAAGCACCTATGATGCTAGTGTAGGGGAAATGCGGTAATAAACTATAGATCTATGTTCACTATCTTCATCTAGCCTTGCTGTTTCTTGAGAATCATGTGGGGAGGCTGACGCTGCATTCTTTAAATGAGGATCTTTTATCACAGTAGTCCACTGGCTTGAATGCCTCATCATAAGTGATTGATGAGGGATACACAAGAACATTAGTTTGATGTAAGAACATGGTTAATAGACATATGTACTAGTATGTACCAAAAATAGGAAGGCGTGTCATATTAAAAAGTATAGTGTGTAAGTTAAGCAGATGAAATTTAACCAAATTGGAAGCAATACAAGCTAGACATCCGGCTGGAGTAGTGAGCATGATCATCTAGGACCTGAGAGCCTGGTGGGAGGCGATATGCTTCTCCACCATCGTGGCTTTTTATTTGGCTTCTAGGTGATGCATGTCTGTGCTGGGCCTGTCACTGGCTTGGCCAGTGCCCTGACTAGCTATTTGTCTTCTAGTGCTCCCGGGATGGTGGTTCATGTAAAAAGTATCTTTCCTTATCTTGATAAAGATCGACTTCGGCCTTTTGAATACAAGTTAGATGCCATATGCAACATGCAACCAAATATGACACCATGTAGTCTTGAAATGTGTCTGGCCTAGTCGCCTACCACGCTAGAGTGACTTATCTCTTCTCTTTTCTGTTTCTGTCAAGGCAGGGTCTCAAATACCATTGCATAAAAACACAATAGTGAGAGTATGGGTGAAGTGTGTGCAGAACTAGTGCACTGTAGAAGTAGCACATAGCAGGTGGCTAAAAATAAATCAAAGGGGACATATGATAGCTCTACAACATTGCATGGCAACAAAAATTAGATTCTACTCCGTATGATTTTGTAATATATGAGAACAAGAAATGCAGGTACTCCTCCAGCACACCACCACATGTGGTCCTATCAAGATAATAGTCGACTGCAAATAAATAGGCCAGTCGGTTTTTTTATGAACCGTCCGATCTATAAGGAACGGGAAGATGGCCTTCGTCTACCTCCCTCCAGTCACTGTTGACGATCTTTCTCGATCCGCCAGCGACCACCGGCCCAGACCCCTGCCTCTGCCGCCCCACCCTCCCCTCGACCTCACACCACCGCCGTGCTTGGAAGCGCCCCCAGGCCATCCCTTTAATCCCGACCGACCTCCAGATCGGGCGCCAGCAGCTCTAGGTCCCACACGCCCCTAATATAAACACCAAGGTGCTCCTTCCCCGGCGTAAGAGGCAGACTAGCGCCTGTTGCACTAGGGAATGCTTCCGTTAATTGGGAATCAACTGTCCAGGAATTGATATCCAGGGGGGAAACGGACCTCTAGCTAAGGTGAAATAGTATATGAGGAGAAACCTTGTGCATCGCGAGTTACTAGGAACATCTAGTGTCAATAAGAAGCGGTCAAACTACTATCTTCTGTGGGATGAATACAGTGCAAGCAGACATGTAAGATTTGCACGAATAAGGGAAGAGGAGTACCATTTTCGTTTGCCAGTGTCATCTCCTCCACATGTCGCGGCGATCTTCTTCTTTTTGCCAAGGGAACCGATGTTTCGGAGGAGGGTGCAAGCTTGGATGAACCCATTGCCAAATTGTTGACTGTGTTGCCGTGGTCGTATGTCGGCAGAGGGGAAGCAGATCCGAGGCGGTGAAAGACGGCGTAGGAGGAACAAATCCGGTGTGGTGGACGGTGGCAAAGTTGGAGTGGCACCATGAGGTGCATGACGGCGTGGTTGAACTGGCTCGGGTCCGGACGGCTCGGCCTTGGCTTTCAACTAGTAGCTGTGGAGGGCATTTCGCATGAGGTTGCGGTGGACGAGGACGTCAGGGTATCGGCTCCGGTGTAATGGAGGAGGGCGGCGGTTGATGGGTGGGATGGGGTGGCGGACGGAGGACGCCGGGGTTTCGCGGCTGGTGGAGAGGTAGTTTTGTCGCCCACGGAGTATGGATGGGGAATCAGACGGGAGGGCGGGGGCGGGGGAGCTAAGGGGGATCCATGTTTCGGTCTAGGACACGCTTGTTTTTGGCTTTTTTGAACCGATGCGTCGCGCTTGTTTGAAATTTGGGCAAGTACAAACTTTACCCCTGTCTTAAATTTCGGACCTACTGCGGGTCGGGGTTAGGATGGTAATCCCAGGTGGCCCAAATAGTGGGCGGGAGCGATTTCGGCCGCGCGGATGTGTGCTTAGGAGGCCATTGTGTTTGAATGTTTTTCGGAGGCGGTTACGTGGCGTCTAGATGAAGCTACAAACCTACCCCGGTTTAGACTTTTGGACGTCGGGCCGGTAGGTTTCATGGGTCGGACTTAGAAAAGTAATTTCCTTCTACTACCAAACATTGGTCTCACGCTGTTTCGGGCATGTAGAGGCTCTTTTGGCGCTTCGTTCGAAATTTTGAAACAGAAGCATTCACGTTTAGAGTACTCTTGAACTTTGAGGATTGACCTAAATAGACAATGTTAAATTTGACCTTGTATGTTTGAAAACCTCATTCAATTATCTGCTTCTTTTTGAAATTTTGACACTTGGAAATCTTATAACTATGATTATTTTGGAATGGAGGAGCTAAATTTGAAACTATTTTGTACAAGACTATATATTCTATTAGGTACAAAATCAGAGCAAAGATTGGTGCCCCATAACTTAGGTATGACTTACAAATGCCATGATATCGAATTCAAATAATTGAATGGACTTCATGTTGAATTCGATTGTTTCAAACCACCTTAAGTTGAATTCAAATGTATGCTAGTTCATAGCTAGATATTTATAATCTTCATTGTGTAACTTTCATATGTATAATGTGCTTTACACAAACAAAATGAACTATACTCATGTTTGTATTCAATTGCTAAAGCGATGCATTGCCTGGAGTTCAAAATACTAGCTATGTTGATCAATTATGTCGAATAATAACATATCATTCTCAAATTCGATAGAATCTAGATGTATGATGGATCAATGACCGTTCCTTATGCGAATTGCAAATATCATGATCCCATCCTAATATTTGGATACAATTTATATCCTTAATCAATGTGTACATCAGTCTTTTACGTGTAGTTTCACTCTCCATCGGTGGTCTCTCACAAGTGCTCACACACTCTCCCCCGAGGTGTCTTTCTCGCAGACATGCTCTTGATATAACCCTCCCTCCCTCTCGTAACCATTTACGACTGTTTTCACTAATCTTTATCACAAGCACTCTTCCTCTCACAAGCATACACACGCACAATCCCCATCGACCCTTTCTACATGCATAGACCTACCTATGTCTCTCCTGTACGCACATTATCTTTAGGCCTGTCTCTCACGCATTGTCTCGCACCTCTCTTCCTAATCAACGAGTATGATTCTAGCAGAGCATTCTGTAGGAAGCCCCTTAAAGTTAGGTTGGATGAATAGTAATATCAAAGATAAGGGGTTACCTTAGTCCGATAACCCAGGGTTACAAATCCTAGCCAGCTTTGTCAGTGGACATAGAGTCTTTCACAATTAAGCTATCGTTGTCTTGTACGACAAGTCATCCATGGGTCTCCCTAAATGCGTCACGGGTCGACGAATGTGGCGCAGGACGGAACCGAACCAAGGGCCTCACCTTTGCCCCAGGTCTTGTTATCTTCTCACATCCACACATACCAACACAGACACCACACAAAAAATCTCCTCGTGCCTCTATCCACTCGCCCCTTGCATATAGACACTCAAGGGAATCTCTCGCCGTGACATCATACTAGTCTCTCTCTTTCTCTCTCTAGACCTCTCTCATTTCTCGTGCTATCTCTCCCACGCCCCCTGCCCCCGCCGTTCCATCTACCAATGCCTCTCTCGAATACGTAATACACACAAATACCTCTCTAGGCAATGCCAAATACATCAACTACACATTCACAAATGTTACATCACGTACCCCATTGATCTAAAAAGCCCCATCTTCACGTTTATTTCGCATACAACATTCCTTTTCAATAAACTGTGGCCACATAATTATTTTAGAATTTCTCCATATATACAACATTACAAAGTTATATGGAGGAGTATGAACGTTAATTTGAATTGCATGGTGCCCACAATGATATTTATTCCGCACTATGAATTTTCATATTTTTATACTTTATATAAAGTTAGTCATAATAAAAAGAAACGAAGAGCATCTCTCTCCCGATCACATACACCCCCTCTACGCCCCTTTCACGTACGCACACAAACTATCTCCAGGTCCTCAAAAAGTAAGCCCCCAGCACATTCACGCATGTTTCATCTTTCTCTCACAATATATAGAGTGACAATCATTGTATTTGGAGCGAAAGCACGATACATACATTGGACTTCAGAATCCACTCATTACGTTCACCATTTACGTTTTGTGGTCATTATATAGTCACGAGCTCACCGTATAGCTCTGTATTTGCTCAAGACAGGACTAGTGGACCAGTTAAACACTCCACGTGGCACCTCTAGTGTTGCATCACAGTATCTCACTACCATTGGGCCCACTTGTGAGCTTGTATCTACTCTTCTACACTCTTATAAAAAACAGAGTTGGTGATGATCGTGTGCCTGACACTCTGCAACATAGGATGTCCGATTTATATCTGATGGATAGGAAGGAAACTATGGCAATTTTGTAAAAAGGTACCCATACACATCTCCACATTTTCAAATAAGGCCTTCCCTCATTCATCATTTTCTCTCACAAGATAAACTAGTCATACAAATGCATCTTCATGTTGCATGCAACGCACGGGCATCTTGCTAATAAGAATGAAAACAAAAGACAAAACAATATTGATATGCTGAGCCGTCTTTTTTAACACACAGGAGCTGGTGTGGTGATTATACACACACGCATGCATGCACAAGGACTGCATGCATGCAACACTCACAAGTACACATGCAGTCCCATAGGCACGCAACACTCACATGTACACATGCAGCCACACACGCACGCAACACTCACACACACACGCGCACGCATGCATGCACACACCACACAACCAACACATACTCTCACGCTCCAGTGCTCAACCTACACGTGCATGCGCACACATCAGGCCCTGACAGACACATACACAACCAGGTGATTCCCGCGCACGGGTTGGAGTCTTATCGTGCCTGGGTTAATTTGTGTTTATCTGACCTTTTTCTTATGTGAACTGACATGTGGGACCCACAAGGAATGTGGTCAATTTAACTAGTAAACATGGGCCACGCAGACTATTTGGCCGGTCAACAGAGGGCAATCGGATGTTGAACGGTGAGCAAGTGACCATATAATCACCGCAAAACGTATATACTGACCGTAATTAGCGTATTATGAAGTTCGGTGACCGTATTACGCTTTTCTCTCTGTAGGCCCTCCAAGACTACATCTCTACATGTTCTCGCATGTTACATCTAACAACTATGCAATACATCACTACTACTTCACTCTAACACAATAAATCCTATGTGTTTTTAGTTTTATTAGATATCATATTGTTACTTAATTATTCAGTTTTCATACATTAAAATTGCCTTTGAAATGTATGGCCAGTATCATCTACCGCGCGGGAAAAATCCCGCCCTTTCCTGTTTAATCGGGTTTGTATCGATGGATCATGCGAAACAACAAAACTATAGTACTATATAGTACAAGTGACAGCTCATGGGGCCGCCGTGTCATGTAATCCTCCATCATAAGAGTGGAGCGCTCGCTTTCATAAATGTTCTAGTCCCGTTCGCTGACATGTGGGACATCATGCTAGCGGGTCCACGTGTCATACCGAAATACAGTGCAGAGCAGCAGGGGTGAAGCACCCCAGTCGTGGCGCCGTCGTAGTAATGAGCAATGAGGCGTCAAATCACAAAGTTGCACCTTTCCCGCAGTTTAGTTGGAGGGACGAAGTAATACTGCTAAAAAAGTAGTTGGAGGGACGAAGCAACCATCGTTTCACTCATCGCTGAATCCGCTTCTCCCTCATCTTCTTCAAGTATTTTTTGATAAGATCTTCAAGTTATCCATGGGTTGCTTCTGTCGTTGTTCTTCCTCATGTGGGACGCGGATCGGCTTGGTAAATCACTGACACATGGGACCGCATGTTAGCAAACCGCCAGGCCAACTTCCTCTAAAAATAAGAAACCTCCCCCGCCATCTGCACGGCAAAATCACCTCCTTTTTTACTAATCTTGATTCTATAATTTTTTAGATCAATATAATTGAGATTTCTATAGATAGCACACAGGAGCAAAACCTAGTGGTACGGTTAAGGGCATCCACAATGTGTAGCCAAATGTGAAAATAGCTTTTGGCATCGATGGGAACCATTGTGGATGGTGCTGCCAAAGCCAAAAAGATGGAACCGAAGCTCCCTAATTGATTGATTGAAGGAATAGAAAAATGCAACGTCTCTCCTCTTGCTACTGTGCTTGGACACATCTATAGTATAGAGCATAGAGTCTACTCCCATGTCCCTTATATCACAAATCACAAAGCATTGATGCGTCAAATCACAAAGCCCGGACGAAGCAACCATCATTTCACTCTTCGCTGACTCCGCTTCTCCATCGTCTTCTTTGAGAAACTACCTCACCGCACTAATCTGGACGGACGACGCTATTGTGTACTAGTAGTACTAGTACATTATTTATGCGTCCTTTGGTTCAATGCGCTTCATGTATGCAAATAAGGCGGTTGTCTCGGCTTGCAGGCGGCACTTGCATCCGGTGGTCTCCCTCAACGGTGTTCTCCGTCGAATGCACTTCGCCAAACCACAACATTCGAGATATCGACGAGGTCACCGCAATGGGTAAGGAAGTCAAAATTGATGGGGCATGCGGAAGTGAGAATGTTGGTTTGCATGGTGCTGCATTAATCAAGCGATGAGGAGTGAGATGGTTAACTCTTTGGGCATTGGAGAAAAAATACGCATTAATTGACACGTCAAACGACGACATGAATCGATTAA